>NC_064026.1:29574949-29880086 GCF_917208135.1 Athalia rosae | reverse complement strand
AAATATACGCATAATCTTTTAGCCGCAACCACCGCAGGATCCATTGTCGTTTCGTCTGCGTTATATATGTACATACTTTTCGTATCAATTTTATCCATAAAATTCTATGCACATATGTGTATACCTAAATAGATGGTATGCGTTTAACGTATCTCCAAAAACGAGGGGGAAAAAAATGAGACGTAACTACACCGCGGGAGGATTGAAAATAAGGGAGAGAGGGAGAGAGAGAGAGAGTGCCGGAGTTCCGAGATAGCCAACGATAGTCCGTTTCGCCCTCGTTTCGAACCCGCGGCGCAATTATTTCAGGCCCTAAGATTTAATGAACGGGGGTCGACGTGGTCAAGATATCGCGTTAGAAAATCGCGTCGATATATCGACGCGATTTCGCTACGCACGACGACCCGAACAAAGAATTATGACATGTTTGCTACCTACGGCGTAAGCAAAACGGAAAGAGCACCGGGGCACATTTCTATTTATTCTATAGCTATACGTATTTCGGTGTACGTGGAAACCGGAAACGCCTCGCATTGCGTATTTGCGTTGCCCGCGCACTGCAGCGTGTTCCGTACGGGATACGGGTGTATGTACGTGCGGGGTGTGTGTATACATATATACGTGTACCACAGCGTACGCCGGTTAATTACAATTTATGTTATACCCGGTGTACTTATTTTCCATGTCCTACCGTTGGCCATGTTTCGTCTATACGTATACACACGCGTTACGTTCAGCGGGTGGTACGGTACAGTTTCTATATTCGAACCAACGACCCGCACCGCGCCCCATATTATTTCATACACGCGCGTCTATAATATACGCATATATTCGCCGTAACTACGCGCGACATACGCACCGTTCTCTATGTATACACACACCTAAATATAGGGACTCTGTAACTAAAAACCCACATGTTATCTGCACATGCATTAACGTACGGTATCTATATATGTACCGAACCTTCCCACCTTCCTATGTACCTTTCCACCGTTCATATAATCATCCGCTGGTCCGTCGCGCCACGCGGAAGCTCTCGGCCGCACGTGTGCGTCGGGGCGCGTAGGCGTCGGGGGGGACACGCGCGCGTTTTCAGCGACCGATATAGCGTCGTAGCGCGCGGGCGCTGCGCGTGTGCGATCCGTGCGCGTTTCGTGCGTATCGTCTTTACGGTCGGTGGGACGTGCGCGCACCAGCGCCTTTCTACCCACACGCGCGCGTATAGCTCCGTGAGGCTAGGCGAAAACGCGGGCGCGGCGAGTGACGGGCGGACTTATCTTATCTTTGGCGGCGAGCCACGCGCTACCCTTTTCCCTCCCCCGTTGCGGCCTGAGAGCAGAGTTTTGCCCGCGCGTTAACGCCGACCTCGGTACGGAGCGCGCGTCGCTAGGTTGTGGTTTATTTCGCTTATACCCCAGCGAGCGCGGTACGCGCAGAGACTCGCGAGCTCGTGAGACCGGTGGGGGGGCATGTGTGCGACGTAACACGCGATATCGCCTATCGGTGTACCGTGAAATGGAGGCTACGTCGATAGGAATTATGGTACGGCCGTAATTCTGATCGTACACGTCGCCGGCGCGGCTAATTGAACGTTTCGCAGTAGCCGCGTCTCGCGACGCTTATACAAGCTAAATAGCTGGGGGGATTCGGGGCATAGGAAATTTCGAAGAGCTATGCGAAGCCGCCGCCGCCGCCGCGTATTCCATCGCCTCTCGATGGGATATTCGCGCTCTCGCAATGCCGTCCTAGAATAGGCGTCGATGGAGTTAAAAAAGCATTTCGCAACTCGACGGAGAACGTCGTCGAGCGTCGTTCGTATTGTTCGGTAACACTCGAGTTGTGGAAAAAATAGTCTCCGGTTTGCGAGTAACAGGTGTAATATAATGCACATGCACTTATCCGTATGTTATACGCGGTATCTATCCGCGCGCACCTCGAGCGTACAGGTAGGTAGGTATAATAATAAAAAGCGACAAGTGCGTACTCGCTAGTCGCGGCATGCCGCCACTTGACACACATGGATTAGAAAGAATCACACGTACGGATACGTACAAGATATAACGTGTGTGTGTGTGTACGTATGTATACATACCTACCGACACGTATGTACATCTATACGCGCTCGCGCGTGCCTGAAGGGTACGATAGTACGATACATACCACCGACGCATACCTACGTGTAACGACGCAACACGGGCTGGCACGGTGTAGAATACGCGAATATATCGCGCGCGCGAGCTGTAGAGCGGAAAAGAAGACAAAGAAAAATAAAGAATCGAGAAGCTATGTATCCCCCGAACCGCCGACGGCCCCGCTCGACGCTTCGAATCCCACGTGTCAATACATACTCGGTGGCGGTGCACCGCGTTTCAGCAACCGCGTATTTTCTCGCCTCGTGGCTTCGGATAAAATTGCCGCCGATATCCCGTAAGATCTTAGCTCCGCAAACGAGGCGAACGAGGGATCGCACCCGTTAATCACCCACTACCGCCCTGCGCCCTGCGGAATTCCGAACCCTCGATCCTTCTCTCTCTCTCTCTCTCTCTCGGGCTTTCGTCGACGTTTTCTTTCGTTACGTACGCAGCCCGACGTCCGGACGGCGGCGAGTGTTCCGGTGCCTGTAGTAGATTCCGGGTCTTGTCGTCCGCGTCGCTCGTTCGATATCGTGTTCACGAAGAATTCTTATCCAGATATCTAATATCGCGGAGACCGGGGGGGGGTAAACGACGATCGTTTCGAGTCTACCGTCTCGATTTCCATAAAGAGAAATAGACGGAGAGAGAGAGAGAGGAGAGACGACGACGACGCACGTTACGTTCCTCCTTCGTCGCGTTCAACTCGTTGCGCTAATTGTATTAATTGAAGCGTTCGGGCTGAAACGGCGCTGACGATAGACCGTAGGAGAACGAGTCTCGTTTCGAAGCGTAGCGTCGCGTCGGTGTTCGGCACTCGCTTCTCAGTTCTCGGTTCTCGCGATTCGCTCAGCAGTTTCCGGTTGTACAGACGGCTCAGAAAACCGACGACACCCTCTATGCATATGCATAGCGGCACAATACAGCTTCCATCTCGCGTATATACCTACCAGAAACAGCTACTGGCTGGCCAACGTATACATATACCTATGTATACCCACCGTGTATCTATCCTATCTATCCCGAAGCACACGAACGAAGCCGCGCTACCGAGCTGCCGCTATTTCGAACGGGGTTCCCAGGTGCGGGGAGTCGACACCGATCACATCCCATATAGGTATATACCTCGTATCTGCGTTACGTTGTATAGATTCTAGATACGCTCCACGTAGAGGTATTATTTGTATGCGAGTACGTACGTGCGCAACTTTTACTTCCAGCCCATTGTTTTTACGAAATCGCAACAGACGACAGCTCGCGTGCAGTCTTATCTCATGCGCGCGGTTGCAAAAGAATGAAATTTTTCAGATCGCTCGGATCAAACGAATTTCTCTACCGTACGAACAAAACCGAGTGTCCGCCAAGATCGGGGTTAGCACGTACAATTACGGATGCGCAGAACCCCCACGGAGGGAATCCCTCCGCCAAATTTGTCTAATTTTATTTTTCGCCGACCGCCCATTTCTGGGCTAACGTCGCGACGTGCGATAAAATGAGCCCCGCTCGATCGCCGCGATACGCGGCACGTTTCGCGGTCCGTTGCGATCGCGACGCCCGCGTTCACGGTGGGTGTAACAGACGCGGCGAGTCAACCTCAATAAAAAACAAAGCGACGGCGCTGAGACGGCAGGGGGGGAGGACTCGCGCGAGTCGAGGGATTCTTGGGTGGGCGTCGGGAGGCCCCCGATCGTAGCTCACGGCTCCGGGGTAACTCGGATCGCGGTTCGCCTCGCCTCGACTGGTCTCGCCGCTCGATCCGCGCGCGATTCTCCTTGGCTCGCCCGAGCTTGGCTCGCGCGGTTCTTTACTCTCTCTCTCTCTCTCTCTCTCTCCTCTCCTCTTCTCTCGTTATCTCGTCTCTTTTGCACAGCTCGCCGGTTTTGTTTCGCGGGAAATTTTTTACCGTCGCTGATATAAAATTAACCCCGGTAACGTCGATCGCCGCCGATCGCCTCAGCGTTCGCGGGAGGAAACGTAACGCGCGGCGGTACGTAACGCCGCGCTGATTTTACGTACCGTCGCCGATGGCGTCGAGCACTTTCAGCGCCGCCTCGGCAAGGCCGCATCGCTCGGGAGTGTGTAACTCCATTAAAGTAGCGGCTGTGTATTTTCCGTTTCGCGCAGGACGTCGTCGACGTCTACGCGAACCTTGAAGGTACGCGAGATCATCGCCGCTGTGACGAGGAGCGAGAAAAAGAGGAGGCGAGTGAGAGGACGGGGGAAAAAAGTGAGGACGGGAGGAACGGGCGTTAATGAGCCAGCTCCTCTCTTCTCGCTGTTTACGTATACAGGCATTTACGAACGCTCCGAACCTGTACGCATTGGCGAACCGAGGGGCCGCAATGAGCCGTACATAATTCCATGTGTAACGTCCACATAAAAAACACACACGCGTGCCGGCTAACGTGCCACCGTCCTTGCCAGACGCAACGGTGGCCGCCCGCCCGCCCGCCCGCCCGCCTCTTCTCGCTTTCGCGTTCCTCGCGATATCAAACGGCGCGCGTGCAAAACAAAGCGATATCTACGAGTGGACGGTGTTACGTTGCGTCGGTGCTAACCCACACGAACACACCTACCAATACCGCGGTATATAAATAAACACAAAAGGATCCACAAGTAGAACTTTCTACGAGTAGTTTAGGTAGGTAGGTAGGTAGGTAGGTATAGGTACGGCGCATTCCGTCCAGGTGAGGGCGACGACGAGGATGCTGTGAGAGTGACGAAGACGTACGTTAACAAAATACGTAGAAGTGTACGTGTATAAGTATAACAGTGTACCGTACGCGTTGCTCCGTAAACAGAAGATTCCCGTCCGCGTTGCGACGATTGTAATTGTTACGACGACGCTCCTAAGTCTCCCTATTTTTCTCCGTTTTTTTTTCTGAAATTTTTCATCGGATCGGGGGCCGCACGCACCCTCGTGTAATTATGACACACATTCGGTCGTGTGGATACACGGATACCGCTATTTACATGGATTCGGTATCCACAAATAACCGATTCCAAGCTATACACGGACGTCGGGTGTGTACCGAACTTACCCGTCGGTGGAACCGATGCGTGCGTACGGAATACCGAACACGTAATCCTAATCCGTTAACTGTGCGGGCGACGGGGGGGAAAAATATGGGAAAAATATCGGTGTCCCCGCGCAGCATCTTAATCGAAGATAAACGCGAGTTGCGATTACGGCGATAACGCGGCAACGGAACGCGTACGATACATCGGTTAATTGTTATCGTGCACCGATGTCAATCAACGCGCATCGACCTTTTCAATATTCGCACTTAAATTACAGAAGCGGAATAGATAACGCGGTGACGCCGCACACCGATGATGCCTCCTTCGCTACTTTTATAGCTCAATACAGTAACAACGGAGAGCGCGATATACGCGCGGTGTATATACCGACGTCGCGACGTCGGCACGCTTTGTACAACGAAGTCCGTACCGTAGAAGTGGTAAACACACACCCATGGTACGCGCACACACCTTGTCCGCCCTCGTGTATATATCGTACAATACAGACGCGGGGACGTGCGTCGAAACGTAGAGCACACACAGGGTACCGGGGGCTTGCGTGGGTAGCGCACTTGGCGTCGCGCGTGCCAACGAGCGTCTCTCCCTCTTTCCGCATCCCCCTCGCCGTCACCCTAGACCCGATGCCTCCACCTCTTCTCGCTCCAACTCGCCTCGTCGACCCCCAGCCACCCACACCGCACCGTACACCGTAGTCCGTATCGAATATACCCTGTGGCTCCCGGGGAATTTCACGAATAGAAAAACAGTGGCGATTTTCGAACACCGATCGCTTGGGGAAACGGAGCGATCCGATCCATGGTCCGACCTCACCTGTCGATCCGGTCGATAAATAATGTCCCGCGAAAGTTGCGAACTACTCGATTCTCTACGATTTTCATCGACGACCGATTGCCCACCCCGTTCTCCGGAACACGTTTATATCGTCACGCTTGCAAAGAAAGTTGTCGTGAATATTTTCCTCACCAAAACAAAGATGTTTTTACCGAACGATAGGAATCGAAATACCGAAAACTACCCCTATTTTCGAAATGGACCTGTCGGAACTTTGTCGAATCTTTGGGCATCCGGTCATCTCCTGCTGAAAAAAAAATCGGCTCGCCGGTTCATTCCGAAGACCCGCGCGCCGCCGTCCACAAACCGACCGATTGGTTCTTTCGGGATCACCGGGTATATCGTACGCTCGCTAGGCTGCGAGTTGCCGGAGGGCTCAGCGCCTCGGCAAACCAAGCGGCACGGTTTCCCTCCCCTTGCCCCCGTACCCTCCCTCCGCTCCACACCAAATGCAAACCCCCTGCCGCTACGTCGCTCGTCCGACGAGTGCCGGCAACGGGCAGGCAGGCAGGCGGGCAGGCAGGCAGAGGCAAGCAAGCAGCACGCGGAGAAAAAGAGGGAACGGGGAGCGAGAGAGAGCGAGAGCGAGAGTGAGAGAGAGAGACGTGACTTGACGGCTGGCGACGTAGCGTGAAACGTGGAGGCGCGCGCGGGCGTGATCGTGACTCGCGTGCAGCGTGAGTAACGTGAGCGTGTATCGCGTGAACGTGAACGCGCAGAGTCCCCGCACCCACTCGTTCGGAAGAGGAGACGTTGCTGCTGCCGCTGCCGCGTCGAGGACGACGTTGTGCCGGCGGTGGGGGGGGGGGGGGGGGGGCGAGGGAATCGGGGAACGATGTGGACGAGTAAAGGAGGGTCGACGTTCAGTCAGTCCGCAATTGCCGCCCGTTGAGCGCGCACTACGGACCTCGAACCGTGTGCCGCGGACGATTGAACCTATACATCAACGATACGCTCCCAAGTTTACAGGATTTACTCATGACAACAGAATTATCCTTAAATCTGTGAAACGATAGGCGGCGTAGTTCCTGGACGACCGAAGCTTATATTTGCGCCGGTGTTTTCGTTGCGAGTGACGTTAGAGATAATAATTATTTTAAAAAGACGCACCGCGTGGCGTTGATATTCCTCGTTCGACGCGTGTCACGGAGCGAGTTATACGAACGGGAGGGAGAACGATAAAAAAAAAAAGGAAAAGCGAGCGACGACCGGCGGAGCAGAAAAATTGAGGCGAGGATCCGACGTCGCGGTTGTGACCCAGTTGACCGGGGGATTGATCGACGAATTGCACACTCCTTCGGTCCACCCCGTGGCAATCGAATAACGCTCTCTATTCATCCGACGGCAAGTGGTCGCTGGGAGACCAACGTGGTAACCACGTGCTCTCGCGCGCTGTACGGCGAACACCGCGGCGCAAGACACTACCCCGACGATCCGACGGTGTTTCAAAGTTTCTTGTTATGAACTCCTACAAGTGCGAGGTGAAGGTGAAATCGAATAAAAGTAACGGAGTGTCGGTGCGTTGAACGAATTCGTCGTACGTACGCCTCGACGACGATACGGCGGGGCGTGTGAACGAATCGGTGTACCCCGAGAATCCTTCCGGCTCGGTATTTGCCCGGGGGCTGTATAAAGGGGGGGGGGCGCCGAGGACCTTGAAAGATAACGAAGAAGAGGCCGGGGGGCTCGGACACGAGAGATCTACATGCCAAGTGTTGCCGCACTGCTGCGATGCTGATGGGATTTTCGCTCCCAGTGCAGAGGGTGCAGAAGCGATCGTCGTCCTTATCGGGGGCCCTGGAGGCCTGCTAAGATGACCGCGCGTCTTCACTCGCTGAGGCATCAGGAGAAGAAAGCCACGGGAAACAACCAGAGGCATCATCAACAGCAACAACAGAGCGCGGCTCAACAACGAGGCGCCAGCCCAGCGCCGAGTCCCAGTCCAAGCCCAAGCCCCACTCCAAAACACTCGGACGGACGAAGAGTGAGTTGCGAAGAAATTCGTCTTTTTCTCATATCTTTGTTAGCTCACCCCGTCGACGAACGAGCCGAAAAACCCCGACGCTTTTTTTTCCCTCCCTTCGCCCGCTCATCTCTTCTTTCCAGCTGAAATTATTTCGTTCAGCGAAAGGGTAGAATTGAGAGGGGGTGGCCACCCCCCATCGGCGGCAAGGGTTCGAGAGCGTCCGAATGAAACGAACGTCGGGATAACGTAGGAGCGGCGCTGAAAAAAGGGGTGATCGGGGTGGGGGACGCGTGCGTGCCGCAGATGGGAGAGATCATTGCGTAGATGGAAGATGATCCGTCACGCACGCGATGTGCGGGGATATTCCGGCGGTCGCGTTCTCGGGACATGCGAGACCCTCGAAGGGGCGAGTACAGCACGTGCCGCGTGCGGTGCTTTTAAACTGTTTCTTCCGCGTAGCGCCGATGGCCGATCTACACGGGGGGGGCGGGGGGGGTTGGGCGATATCCCTCGGCGTCGGGGTACGCCACCCCTCGACGCCCTTCGCGGCGTCCCACCTACCACCCCGCGTTTCGAGGGAGTAACCGTGAGCGATGGACACAGGTATAAAATTGTTCGAGGGTTGATAGTTTCGGTTCAGGTGGATCTGGATACCGACACGTGCGCGCTTACACGCCGATAATGATATTAATGCCGCGGAAAGTACGCGTACGTAGGTGCGTATGTACGTTGATAAAGCGGTGGTAATTAGATTCTTCGGTGTTCGTGTATACCTATGTATGCGGTGTATTTATTTCCATCGGCAAATTATTCGCCATTACTTGCAGATAGTGTTGTATAATTGCGAGGGATAGCTTATATCGTTTTGCATAAGAGACGCTTATCTTTGTTCTTTGTTTTGTTTTTTTTTGGCCTAAAGCGTGTCGATCGTCGAGTGCGGTTACAACGCAGGTGAGAATAACGAAGGGGGGGTGGGTATAAACGGTAATTTTTCTCTCTACGCAAATGCGTGTCGTACACAGCGACGATCCATGCGTACGTCTTCCGTATCGGCGATGTCGAAAATTGAAAATACTCCAACCGTATATAGAAGCATTGCGTAGAATAGCGTTCGCGCTAGCGATATACCTGTGAGTCGCAGGTATCGCGGCTACATATTTATATATACATATACCAATACGTATGTAAATACGTTCTCGGTGCTAACCAACGTAGCGGGGAGTCGCGCGCGGACCGCGACGACCGGTCTGAATAGTATAGTAAGTAGAGGCGATACGCGCGCACCGGTGCAAAAGATATACCAACGGCGACCCGACGCTGCGGTAACAGCGCCCGGCAGAGCGGAGTTTGATTGCCTTAGAAGGCCGCGTTTAAACCGCCTCGGTCGTACGTACGTAACGTACGTACGCGCACGGTTCACGCACACGCGCGCACGAATTCACCACCCGTACTCACTCACACACCACGTACAATTCACTCGCGATCAGCGTCGCTGCGCTGCTGCGGCGCAATGTGCGTACGACGCCAATCGAGTACAGTGTATGCACGATTGTAATAAATTTATACACACGTACGTTGTGCACGCGACGTGCGATTGAAGGAATTTGGATACAGAGGTCGTATGGGTGTGCGAATTATCGAATGAATCGTAACGATAGCGCGGGGACACGAAATCCTGAAATGTTGATATGATCGGAAATAATTGTACAGGGCAGGATTTGGTGCAACGGACGTTGCGCATATCCTTCCTTTTTTTTCCCCTCTTATCATCCAAAGACAATAACGTCGAATTCCCTGGAACAATGTTCTGAGAAAATAGGGAAGAGGGAACGGATCAAAAATGATACGACAGCGGCACGGTGTTATCGTAAACGTCCGCTTACTTCTGCGCGATATTCCGCAACAGGATGCGGAAAATGGGGGGAAAAAAAAACTAGACCTCGTATAATTAGCAACCAATATTGACGTCGGAAACGCTCCGCGTACACATCGTGTGCCGTCGCGACGCGACGCGACGTGACGTGAAATAACGAAACTTTTTACGTCGAACCCGGTGGTACCTATTCGTCTCGCAGTGAAAGAAAAAGAATTAGCGAGGGAGTAGGGATGAGCGGACTTTGATATTCCGAATCCCTCCGGAGTCCGGCCAGGCGCGTGTATTGTCCCGTAGCGTCCGGCAGACGTCTTTCGGGCTGAAACGCAACGCGCAGTGACGTCAACGTCGCCCGACGCGGTTCTCTGCACGGCAGCGGTACCTCCGGGACCAGAATTCGTAATTCGCTCGTTTCCTTTCGAAAAAGCGCAAGGTCGTCGGCCCGCCACGCGCTCGGCGAGCGTTAGAATCGACGGGTTATCTCTCCGGCTCCCCGGTGCTCGATGGATGGGTTCGAAACGCCCGAATTGTGAGCGGTGCATCCGTTTCCCTTGTGTGGCGGGACGTCGCCGCGCCAGAGCCCGACGTAGCCCTCGGCGATCTGCCAATGCCCCCGGGTCTTGCGGGCCTCAAGTTGACGAGCGAATGAAATTACGGGGGGGGGGGGGGGGGGGGGGGGGGAAAGAAAAGGCCGACCCTCGACGATGACCTTTCGCGCGTCCGAAGCCCCCCCCGGGGGATTTTATAATTATAAGTGCAGATGTCCAGCGGGTCATACAGCGTCGGAGTAACGGCTCCTCACGAGAATCGTATCGCGGGATGTCGTACCTCGCACTTCGATGGTCGCATGTTTAATATGTTTCGTCTGTTCCGTGTTTCAGGCTAACAAACCACTGATGGAGAAGCGACGTCGGGCGCGGATCAACCAGTCGCTGGCAGCGCTGAAAGCGCTGATACTGGACAGCGCGCGTCTAGAAAATACGAAGCACAGTAAACTAGAGAAGGCCGATATCCTCGAACTCACCGTCAGGCATCTCCAAAGACAGAGATCCTTGGCACAGCCAGGACTCTCCAGGTACAAAGCCGGCTACCAGGATTGCTCCAGAGAGGTTTGTTTCCTAACAGTGTATTCGTTAAAGCCGTATTCGATAAGACGATAGTTCGCGTGAATTTTTTTTTTGGGTCTCGAAAAAGAGAGAGCGAATGTCAACGGGCTCGTCGTCACCCTTCGCCCTCGTTGCATTTTCCCGTTTCGTTTCGTGCAACACCGTCGACCTAATGGCACGGGTCGTATCTGTACACCGGCGTGCTCCGATACGTCTCTATGTATACACTTCGCACGTGTCCATTTTTTTGCCGTTGCCTATTATTTTGGTTTGTTTACTTTCCGTATACGTGTATATGTATACATACATGTACGTGTGTGCAGCTGCTCGCGTGTACCGAGTGTGAGATTCGCGCGGTTCTAATGTTTACGTGTAAATCTTCTCTCGACGCGTCTTTACGTTGATCCGCACGCGCGCGAGCGATAATAGCGGTAAATAGACCACGTCGTAAAAACTTTCCGCCCCTGGCGGCTAGTTGTGTCCCCGTTTTGACGATAAATCTGCCAAGCTAATTATATACATGTATACTACACGCGTGACTCTGTATGTACCGGTTAGCGGGAACTGGTAATTTTGGAAAAAAAAAAATCATAATAATATATAAAAATGACGCGGTATGCGCGATTACATTCCATTCCCGTTGCAAAAATTGTTGCGTATATGTATAATATATACACTAGCTTTGAACGATACCGATTCTTCTGATGACGTTAACGCCGTTTTTACGCACGTCGTTATCGTCGTCGCGACGTCCGTCGAGCCGCGAAGAGGTATACGTGACCTCCGTTAAATCAAAAAATGAAACCATATATCGGCTCGTACGGAACGTAAGAACGCGCAAAACCTGCAGTTGTCCTAGCTTCGCGTTGACAAGCTGAACATTCGACATTCGATCAGCCCGAAAGTAGCCCGAAATTCTCGCGCAATCGCGGATTCAGGGAATTATTCCGTCTCGTCGTTTTTTCAGTTGCGGGCATGTTTCGTGCGTTATTCGACGAGGGCGTAAAAAATTTTGCGCCGCGGCGTTCGATCGGTACGAAGAGAGCCTCGAATTACGGTACAGTTTTATTTTTCGATTCGACGGCCGCGGCGTTGCTCGCTTAACAAAGGTGTATACATATACGCTAAGTCGGAGTAACTCCGTGCGTCTGCGACTCGTCTCCCGAGACGTCTATTTATATCTCGCGGTCTCGCTCCGGCCCCTCCGTCTTTCGCCTCCGCGTCACGCCTCCGTGCGGTTCGAAACGCTCCGACCGACGCCACCTTGAAAAGCGGTCTTCGACACCTCGGAGATTTTATTATTCGCTCTACCCATACGTATACCGCAGATGGCGAACGAACGAACGAACCTCTCTGACGATCGTCCGTCGATGTTTTTCAGGTATCTCGTTATCTCGACGCTCCGGACATAATAACCGGGAACGCCTCGCCCCTCGACCCCTCGGTTAAGCAACGTCTCCTCCGTCATTTGGACAGTTGCGTTTCCGAACTGGATTTAGACCTCGGTTCACGTCCCGACAGCGGCCTCGGTAGCAGTCCCGGCAGCGTGACGGATCGCGTACCGGGAGCACCGAGTCCCGGACCCCTGGATCACCATGCACCGGTAACCCCTCACTGCAGCGCCTCCCAACTTCCCGCGGGAACTGGGGTGGGTGCCGCGATAAAGTCCGAGATGCCGGAGATCATGGAAACCGCCAGACCCGACAGCAGCACGAACGCCGGCGATGAAAACAACAACAGCAGTCGTCCAGCGTCCGCGTTCAGCCAGGTCAACGCCGCGGGACTTCCCGCCGATCAGGCCTCGACTTCCCAGTCGCAGAATGCGAACATGCTCTCCGTCGTTCAGGTGATACCGTCCAGGCTTCCGGACGGCCAGGTAGTCTTTCTTCTGCCGAGTCACTACGTACAACTCGCGGCGGCGGCGGCCGCCAACGGAATCAGCATCGGTCCCAATCCGCCGACCGCTATCTGGGCGGCGACGAACATGTCGCTCTTGAAAGCGACGGACAAATTGGCGAAGAGGCCCCACGACGAACCCCCCGAATGGGGGGACGGCGTCAAGCCCAGCAAGAGCCCGAGGATCGAGAGATCGGAGGGGCAACAAAATCTACAGAGTGACGACGCTCACTCGAACGGCTCCGTCGACGAGAGGGCCGACCACCACCACCACCACCACCACATGGAACAACTCCAGCACGAACAACCCTTGGATTTTACAACCCCCAAGAAGATCGCGGCGGTTAACGGAAATCTGAACGGTAGTCAGGACGTTGATTCGGTCGCGCAGGAGAGACAGGGGTGTCAGGTGGACGGAAGTCAGGGGGATCTGGAAATAGTCTCGAATCGGGAACAAGGAAATCGACCGTCGAGTCGCGCGGCGAGCGAGGGACGCAGAACTGCCTCCCCGCAACCTGTGCAGGCGGTGCCGCAACAACAGCCTAAAGACGAAGAGGGAATGTGGAGACCGTGGTAAATATTGTAGAGTCAGTGATATTTTAGGTGTTAGAGCCAACGAAACAGACCTATGCGGAGAGTGAGTGCGGGTGATAGTTGATTTCACGAATTATGAACGCGTTCGAATATGTGTGACTAAAGCGCGAATCGCGGTCCCGGAGCAGTTGAACACGACTAGTTGAACGTTTAAAATTTGGGTAATGAGTTCGCGCGTGTGTATCGAACATTGTCAAAATTGATGTACGTGACGATGATACGATGATTATCGCGAAAGCGCGAGAGGAGAGATTCGACGGCGGCTATTGTACGTATGTATAAAGGCGATGATAAATTATATGGTAAATAGAGGGATATGAATGTGTATAGAAAAATAGAAGAGATTCAAGAGTATTTAACCCCGTTGTCCCGTACCACATCCAATGTAAATAAAAAAAAAAAAAAAAAAAAAACTCCCAGTTCTTTCTCGAAGGAATTACCATTATGAACATAGATTTATTTTGATGTTATCTATATGCGATAAGGAGATGATGAGTAAGATGATGTAATTACGATATATATAAATATATATATAAATATATATATATATTATAGTATTGCCATTATTAACGAATAAGCGTACACACCGCTACTGTCCTTGGGATCTGATCCATATTCAATGTACTTAGTTGAAGCGGTCAATAAATCTGTTGATCGCTACGTAACGGCAATGGTACGTTATTTTTTATTTATTTTTCGCACCCCCTACATTTTTACGAAACCCTCTCACCCCCCGTTCCATTTCCTCGACCCCGCTGTTTCTCAAATTTTCGGCAGGTTGTCGTCGTTGAATCAACAATTCATCGGTTGTTACTCGGTAATGAGATAGTGGAAGCCGGGTCACGGTGGTATCGATCACGAGAGGATCTTCCGATATCGTCGAACGTCTCGAGGTCAGCTACGCCCTTCCGTATCCCGAATTCGAGATACTGTATATCATCCGCACTTCGCGTTCGGAGATGCAAAAATACCGCAGCATCGGAAAATCAGGGGTCACCGAGTCATCTCGTAGCAGCGTGACCCGATCCGCCTTATATGCAACTCCGGTGGATGCAGTTTTCCCCCTGATTCAGCAGAGTTATATATCTCACGTCCGAAACGTCAGCAGCAGCGGCTCCACGTTTTATCGTTTCTCCCCGGCGGTCCCCGTACCCTCGTTTTCATCCGTCTTTATCCTTTATACTTTTTCCCCTCTCCGTTTCCATCTCGCCTCGTCGTTTCCCTCGGTTTCCTCTTTCCCGCGCCAGCAGTCGCCCGACAACCCCCGGGGAGCGAGTAACGAGATTTTAATGCCCGGACTGGCTGAGTCCCGCGTCAAGGAACTTTAGGGAGCAAACGTGGCGGGGACCGATATGCTGCAGCGGTATGCTAATGCTACGCCTCAATTAGCGACCCGACAAAGGCAACGTAGCCGGAGGAGAAGGGGGGAGGTAGCGTACAAGAGCTGCCCGTCCTATCGCGGCAATTTCTTCGGGGAAGCGCGATGCGTGGCGCGTGCTGATCATCGCATGCGTCGTGGAAGAAACAAAAGTGCGTAACCGCCGCGACGCTCCTTTAACGGCTGGTTGACTACGAGATTGAAGCCGATCGAATAAGATTGAACCCGCAGATCGAGCGACGGAGAAAAGGGAGACGAGGCGAGAAAAGGGAGAAAAATTCGATCGGGAATTACGGGGTGAGAAAGATGGAAGAAGAAAGGGGATCCTCGGTCCGCGGGATACGGTGGCGGTTGACGGACCGGAGCCACGCCCGGAGACCGGGTCCTATCAATTTTCACCGCTCTCTAATTTGCTCGGCTCACGAAACGCCGACAACGAGATTCGGAACCCTCAGCTGGTGCCGCCGACGCCCCACGACCAGACTACGCTGGGAATACCGGCGAAGAAGAACCCCAACTTTGGCTCAACTGCGAGCGCTGCCGCTGCTGCTGATCGCGAGCTTCGCGAAAGAGAAATCGCCCGTCTTCCTCGGTAGTCAACGCCGCCACTCCGCGGGCTTACTCCGCTCCCCTTTTCTCCCCCCCCCCCCCTTTTACCCCGTTTATCCCCCATCAGCAGGGATGAGTAAGAGGTAAGAACGGCACCCGGAGCACGTAACGCCTAATCTCGCGTAACTCTAATCGCGTGCGATTCCTTCCCCCGGGGAATTGGAATGCCGCCGTCTTGTCACCCCCGGCGAGGGGGAAATACCGAACTTGTGAATTCCGCGGCGCGGCCTTTCCGCCACTGAGATAAGGCTAAGGATGCGCGTCGGGATTTCGTTCGGAAGGTATCCACGAATCATTCTTCTGCAACCGGGATCCCGAAATAAACAAGCGAGTTTGGTGCATCTGAAAACCGAACGTCCGTAATTTTTTTCGCAGGTATAGCGCTAGCTGGTGTAGGACGCATCGGGGCGAATCAATCACGCTGCGCCTTTCAGCTGACAATCGGTCCCTCTCTTCGTTCCCACTCCCCGTATCTGGTCTGAGCTAAGTCGAGCCCGCCGTAATCGTGGCAAATTGAGCTCCCGGATGGGTTGGGAAATGGGAGGTGGGTAGGTGGTGCAGCCAGCACACCCCTGAGCGCCTTGTGATCTGGAGCGGTAATCGGGTGCAGGGTCTCGAACGAAGGCGATTGAAGAAGCGCGGCACAGCAGGTGCACGTTATATACGGGAGTCTGTTGGAGGTACGGGAATTAGCCAGGAAACTAAGAGGAGGGGTTCTAAGTGCCTCGGGGTGCCGCAGATCGAGGTCGGCTAAATAGATTCTCGTTATCATCACACGCGGAACGTGAACGAAACTTTGAAGCGTTGAAGACCCTGCAAATCGCTTGATGTATTACCGTACCGTCGTAGCATATACCTACCCGAACGTTACGAGCGCGGAAGTTGCTCCGCGTTATACCTTGTCAATTACACCGACCGAGACGATAAAAATTTCTGGCGATTATTTGAAATTGTTGACCACTGACCGGATCTATGGCGGATACAAATGTTAGACGCCGTTGCGGTATGCCGTCACGTTGTTCCGTACGTTACACACCTGTCCGTAGAAATTGGAAAACTTTCGGTGAACCTGTTGCAAAACCGATGCCCATCAATCACGGAGATGAGGGGCGTAAGGAATGGGAATAAACGTGCGTGGTGGCCTGAGAGATTAGAAGTTTACGGACTTGCGAAAACCTCGGGGAAAAAAGAAGGCCGTTTCGTATACCGTAATGACGCAGGTATCTCCGTATAGCGACTCGTCCAAGAGCCGCGGACCACGCAAAGTTCCGATTTGGTCATAATCTTCTCGCTCTACCTTCACAGTTCCTATATTCGCTATTTCTCTTGTATATAACTCCACATCCCAGCTGTACAGCGTACAGTACGGGTATTTCTTTGATTTGTTGTTTTTTGGTTTTTGGTTTTTTTTTTTAACCAATTTCTTCGACCTGGAAAATTCAAAAATGGAAAAAGAATCCGCATAAAATCTTCGACCCGCACACGCACGTTGTGACGGAAACGCAAAGCGCGCGCACACACACGAGTTCGCGATCTCCCGCAATTACATACTCGGGGGTGTGGACGGATAGGCAAATACGTGTATGCACGTACCGTTCGCGACCAGTACGGGAACGACAAGTTCCTCCCCTCTCTCGGCGGTGCGCAGACGACCCTACCGCGTTCTTTACCCTCCACCTCCGGTGATTACCACCCCCGAGGTTTCGTCATCCTCCGACTTCCCTCGTCGTCTCCGTCGTCGTCTCCGACGGACCGGCGGCACTTTATCGCCTCCATCCCCTACGCCGAGCGACCCCCGGTTCTTGAGTCCGTCGCTCGCAGCCGAACCCAGACCCCGCGGTATAGCGTTATCTCTCTCCCACTTGTTATACTTCAACCGTATTATACGCTATACTCGCAAATCATCAAAAACAACCCTTTCCCCCTTCGGTTTTCAGGTACATCCATCATCCCCTGGCGCGAGTACGGGATGTAGCGTATATCTACCCACGTAGGTATTCACGTCCGCCGGGAGTTGACCGTGTGCAGTGAATGTGGGTGTGGTATGCGCTCACGAGATAATCCCGACAATGTCCCTGCAGTGATTGTGCTGCAGGCAAAGGGAAAGGGTGGTTGGCGGACTGCCTGCCTTTCCGCCTCCCTCATTACGCGTTAAGGATCGACCGTTTTCAAATTACACGACCCTACCCCCCACACCAATTACCAACCTACTGCAGCTCCAGCTAATTTTCCTACACTGTCAAACTTCCCGTTCGCGCAGCGACGGACCACTCCGAATCCTGTGACTATGGGAAATTCGCCCAGGTACAACGGAAACCGCCCGCAATATCGGTGCACGGTTTACAATAATTATTTTACTTTTTTCATCCGATTTTTTAGTCTAAATCTACAGAGGATCTACTAAAAACCGCCGGTCATTTCCTATCTTCATTCCAGCTCAGCCCTGTAACGTTTTCCGTGTTGCATCGAGATGAAATTTCG
The DNA here is from genome assembly GCF_917208135.1 of Athalia rosae. Classification (NCBI taxonomy): domain Eukaryota; kingdom Metazoa; phylum Arthropoda; class Insecta; order Hymenoptera; family Athaliidae; genus Athalia; species Athalia rosae. Next base: position 29,862,178 of record NC_064026.1, on the reverse strand, counting down.
ACGTACCGAAGGAAGTTGGAGAATTTTTCCTTCCGATCTACTTCATCGTCAAACTCGCTGAGGTCGTTATCACGCGAGGCATTCAGAGGTGTACGCAGTCCGTAATCCGAATCCACATCATTCGTTCCGTGATTCCCCGCAGCCATGATCGCGGTTCGAAGTTTGTCACCACCGTACTCAGACCGCTTCCAAGGTCGAGCGATCGCCTTGAAATAGCGATTCCTGTCCCCCCGTAGCGATCCTTGATCGTTTTCGGTAATTCTTGGTACCCTGCGACTCTCCTCGCGATCCGTAAACGCCCTGTTCCGTTTCCACTTTCCTCGGCCTTGCGGGGCCGGTTTCGGTGACGATCTCGATGTTGGAACCGTCCGTGTACTCGACCTGGCCATATGCCGCAGTGACGGATACCGCCTCGTCCCGATCGTCGTAGTAGTCGGAGTCCGAATCCCGAGCTTTCATTTCGTAAATGTGATCCGAGTCACCTTCTGGAATCAGGGAGTCCTGCGTACGGAGCGATTTCTCTTCGAACTCCACGCCTGTCGTATTTCCGGTCCAAGTAGGCAGAAAACTATGACCAGGTACGGCGTAGGGCCCCTCAGTTTTTCTCTTCGGTATGGTCAAGGTAAAAATTGGCAGGACGGTATCCGAGAAGCGTGCGTTATGAAAGTGCCGCCGATTTACGATCGTATAAGGATTTGCAGCCAAGTTGTCAAAGTCACTGCGGTAACCCGAGAGCGTCAAAGGGGCCGCTACGCGATACGGCCTCGCTGATTGCGACCTTGGAACGCGGACCGCTCGCTCGAATGGCCCTTTTTTTTCTTTTTCAGCTCTTTTTGGGCTACGTAATTCCGCACGGCCTATAGCGCGCTTTATTCGCTTGACTCGAATATCCTCGTCGTTCGGATTCAACGAGCGTCGTACCCTCGAGATTTCGAAACCAAATTTCGGTTTTTTCAGTTGGGTTATTTTCGAGCTTTTCGTAACCCGTGCAGCCCGCTGATTTTGGCGATAATCGTTTGGCCGTTTCCCTCTACCCTCGATCTGTGGAAAAGGAGAAACCCAGGAGACATCATTCGTTGACACGATGCTACGACGGGTTGTCGAAACATCGGAAGAATCATACCGCGAAGAAGCGCGATTCACCCTCAACGATCTTTCGCAGGGAAGTCTTTGGGGAGCAGCTCTTCCGAGCGTATCGAGTCCATCGTTACAGCCTACCGCATGGATCTGCCTCGGCGGATAACCCGGCTGGTTCGGTTCCCTGGTGGCTGCGTTCCTGAAAACGTATCGACTACGGTTTCCGATCTGCAACGGTCTTCGTCGAACTGCATTCATTCCGGAGGCAAGGGCGAGGCGGTCTTCGCGATCAAAGTTTCTCTGAGGTACCGACGGAACGACCCCGTCCCATCCGTAACGAGGACCGCCGGCAGCAGACTCCTGGCCGTGCACGCAATTCCTGGGAAACAAAGTCCCCAACTCGCCACACCACCTGGCCAAATCTACGAGTACCTTCTCGAAGACGGTGACCCTGAACTCCACCCCGGCTAGCCGGTCGGCAAATTCCATCAAAGTTCGATTCAATCGCAGGTCCCGATCGTCCGCAGTCCTTGTAGCTGTTCTCACGTCGGTCTTCGTCCTCCTCGCTACGGTGGTATCGCTCACCGGTGTTAGGGTCGTGCCAACGGTCGGGGTAGCGTCGAGTCTTGAATTTGTGAAGAGGGAGATCTTCGCATCCTCGGAATGCCTGTTCGTAGACAATTGTCGTCTTCCGTTCTCCTCCTCTACTTTTTCTACTCGTTTGTCTTCCTGCTCGAGGTCTATCAGGGTTTGGACCTTCCTAGGTTTGCTCGTTATGAGAACGTGAACCGTCGACTCATCTCCCTGCCTCGCTGTTAGATCCGTTGCGCTTCTGGACGAGATTTCACTTGGAACATAGGCTCGTTCTTCGTCCGTGTATTCCCTGTGAGCAGTTGCTCCACGAATCAATATATCTCGTACGTTTTGCGGTGCGACGAGATCCCGCTTACCTCTATGAACTGCGTGAAGCCAATTTCGTAAAAATGTAATCTCGTAGCTCCGGAAGCCGGAATCAGTTACATTTGTGGACAACAGCGAACCGTGAACCACTTCGAGAAAGAGGTAAGTCGATAACCAGAGCGCCGCTATAACTGCTGTGGAGAAGAAACCGCGGCGATTAAATTAAACGACCATTGCAATTGATATCACAGCTTCAGTAGTTCATCCGGGCTTACCAAAAAACGTAGTGTTCCACCTACGCATGATTACCCGTCAGGATAATATCGCACTGGTTGAGACGGTGATGCGCAACCGTATAAGTAAACTCGAAGACAATGCGTGTTTATCAATTGAACAATACTTGTGTTACTATTCGCGCAGCTAAACATCCGATTCAGTGCAATTCGATTCGCGGCAAGTGTGAGGGTAAATAAAAAATAGGTGATCGATTTTCCCAGATGTTTGTTTAATATTCCGAAAGGTTTCGATTCGAGTCATCCGTGTTTCAGTCTGTCATCGACTGTTCGGAGTAAAAAATGTCGAAGTCAACACGTGCTTCGACAACGCGCTCAAAAATGTTTTAAAAACATGTCCAACCGTCGCGGAATAGATTTTCGACTTTGCCCAAAAGGGAAAATTCCCCCTGATGTGAATGACCTTGATGAGAAACTTGCAAACGCCTTGATATGATTTCATAATTACTGCACCGTAAGATTCCATCCATGACGATAAGTCTGAATTGTGCTGTGAAGTCTTGAGGAGCTTTTACTTATGTAGTTCCGAACGGACTTGAGCTTTATCCTGACTCTCGACGGTGCATCATCCTCATTCGCTTCAAGAAATATTTGCGGAATTCAGTAATGGAAGCGCGATCCATTCTTCTGCTCGCCACCGCTTCAGCAGTTTTTCTAGCCTCGGCACTGAGGCGCGATGACGAAACTACGACTGGGGAAACTTCGGTGGAGCCGAATGTAGAGACGGCAAATGAAAGATCAGAATCGAATGTTACAAAATCTGATCCTCAAAATGAAGAATACGTTGATAAATTCACTCAAACTTTCATAAAATACACTAAAAATCTACCGATCAGTCGCCTGATTCAAATTATCAATTCACCCATCGATCACGAGGATGATTCTCTCGTCTTTTACTGTACCTCGGAGGAATTACTCCACAGTTTCGAGGAGGGTGTCAACTTTGACAAAAAATGACTAGAACAATAAAATATCGCGCGTGGTATCCTTTATTGTTAATTTTGTCTCATTGTCACCTATAAAAAACAATAAATTCGGATTTTCAAGTCCGGAAAACTATTTTATAATTCAATGAAGCAAAAGTCGATGGCTGGAGAATCCGCAGGATCGTATTACTTCGGGGATCCTGCGAGGCAGTGATCGTTGTTGTGGTCGCCGCTCCTCATGTCTAGGCGATTCGAAGAGATCGGCAACGTTTGATCCGTAGGGACCGTGCATGGACCGAAACCATGAAACTGTTCGGTGTTCCAGTAAATTACAGAGCAGAAATACCGAAGGTGTCAGCCAATTACTAACCAGGGACTTTTCTCCCTGATAATCTGAGCTAGATGAGCTACAATCCTCGTTTGACTTCTACCGCTTTGCTGTTACGAGAGAAATAGTCTGTGTTCAGTAGTTGAGCAGGGCAATATAAATAGGTGGCTACAGAAACACTTTGAGCATGTTATTAATCCTGATCAAAAGTTGAAAGTTTCAAATTAAATTTGAATTATTTATTCGAAAACAACAGTGATGTGATACCGATAAATGACCATTAAAGACAGCTTCGTGATTGGAAAAACTATTTTCAACGAGCTTTCAGCGACCAAATTTGATCGGTCATTTCTGAGATCAAAATACTGTGGAAACCAATTGGTTTGAAAAAATTATTAAATCTTTGCCCCAGGAATCGCAAGAATTCAAAAACTATATGGCCTTTCTTTCAATTTGGCGGCTGAAAAGGGAAATCGTTCTTTTTCTATCCTTGATATTCTCATGTATCGTGTGCTCAAAAATCTGAATCTGCGAACTAAATTAATCCATTCATCGGGATAATCGAGTTCTCGTCCATTTAGCACTTTTCAAAGCAGCATCCCGTATTAGCGCCTAACCATATCCAACCCCGAAGTGTCGGGATATTCTTATGTATTCAGCGAAATCCAAATCTCCTAACTGTATTGTTATATCTCTCAAAATAATCAAGTTTCGCCTACCCAATCAATTCAATATTCTTGTATGAAAAAGATGATAGGAAGAAAATAGAAATCCAGTTTCAACATATCGGATAACAAATGCTGTCACTCTTTCCCGAATTCCAACGAATCAGTTTATTTCCATTTTACCTCATTCATATTTAACTCAAATTATGCCGCTAATTTATTCTACGTGTTCATACGTATTACATGGCCTCAAGCGCTCTCAAATCAATACCGGGCTTTTTTGCAACTATCAGTTGGTGGTTGTTTATCAGTTACAACCCTATCTTACCAACAGAGTCAAAACTAACCAGAAATTATTATAAATATAACCTCAAGCTTCATATCCCAAACAACCTGAATTCGTCGGTCCCTTCAGTGCAATAGGAAATAACATCGAATAAAATGAGACCTCAGAGGTTTGAAATTCCCTTCAACACTGACAAGTAAGTTATATTTTGTTAGAATCGAGTCAATAGGATATTCAGAGGGTAAGTGAAAATTACCATAAAGCATTCTAATTAGGTTTCACAATTTTCCTATGAATATCCGGTCTGGATTCCGAAATATACACGGAATTATTAATACACTATTACCAATTTTATATAGAACGCATCACATGACTGAACTCTAATGCCTTCTGTCATAATCTTGTTTTTCTCAGCTTGCTGAACGCTGACAGAAAAGTAGTGGTGGTGTCCGTGTTTGGAAAATCTCATTTTCGTGCTAAGGGATGCAAAACAGAAATGCTCAGTTCAATACTCCAAACGGACTTTCTCAAGGAACCGATGCTCAATGAAGAAGACCTGGTAGATAAAGCTATGCAACTGTGACACCGATTCTAAAAAACATTCAATATGTGTGTTTCAATTCTGTATTTTGCAGTGCGAGATTGAAGGATATCATGACACACGAGACCGTGTAGTTTACCTGCATCTCAGGGGCCTGCTGGATACTCACACGCTCGTCAAAGCATACGATCGATTCATCAATAAGTGCGAGGGAAAAGATTTTTTGACCGCTTGGGCCCACATGAGAGAGAAATACTCCCGAGCCCTGCTTGTCTTATTTCATATTTCCCACATCCTCATACTCACGCATCCAACGCACAGCTTCGACTATAGCTATGTTCACTTGTTTAGAGCACTGGATATGATAAGGTGCGTGAAACCTAAAGCTGAAAAATGATTCATGTTTCGTAGTTTCAATGCTAGCATTGACCTATTTCAACAGGCAAAAAGTCTCAAGTCAAGTGGGAGAAATTTTGAGCGGGATTTCAAGACTTCCAAAGGACTGGATAGCCAACCTCAGGCCCTGCTCTCCCAGAGTGCTTTTTTACTTTGAAACATGCCCTACAGTGTTTCGGGACTCAGAAGGTGGTAATATCAAAAAGCTTGAGCATTCACTGGAAGATCAAATATATCATATATTACGGAAAAATCGAATAGTGACCAATATCAGGTACAACCATCATTGGGTGGCTCATAGATTAATAAAAAACTAACAGGTAGTGGAAATATCTCTCCCAGCTTATGAATTGAAATTTTTCTAGTACGAATTCACTGTTTGCAATCCCAGCTAATCAGGAATTTGTATATGTTCACACTGGTTCAACTGAGTCAGGGGATATTTTGGGTCATATGGCCAGAAAACTAATTCAGAGCTGTAAAGTGAGTTCCGGTGGTGATACTTCTAGGAGCTTGGCCAGCATAGACTCTGTATTTCCAGCCAGTGATTCAGAATCTGGTAAACAATCAAACTTTAATACCTGTCTTATCAATACCCTTAAAATTAGCTACTAACATGAAAAATCTGTATTCAGACGTACATACCTTCAAGGCTTTCCTTCAGCAGCACATAAGTTTAGCATTTGCCAGAGGTTTTGACGATAATGTCGGCCGACACACGGCACCAGCTCACTTTCAGGTAACCAGAAGTTTCAAGTTAATAGTCGATTCTAGACATTTTCGAATTCAAATGATTAGAATGATTATAATATTTTTAAACAGATACCAACACTGTCCTTGTTTTTTGAAGTAGCTAACAAGCTCATGGGTTTTTTCGTGAAGGGGACAGACAAGGAAATCTTTGCTCTGCATGGTTTACTAGACACTGATGTAAAGTTCAGCAAAAGTAGATGCAGCAAAGTGTTACCTAGAGCATTGCAAACCTACCAAGACGGTCTTCCGCAACATTATACCAGGTTCAACAAAATTTGATTTTTATTTATCTAAGATGAATAAGAGCATAAAGATCCAGTTCTTCTATCTTGAACTCTTTACAACCTGCGAATTTTCAAAGGGCATATCACGAGACTAAACTAGCTCATGCGATGACAGTCTTTGAAATGCACGCCCGTGGCCCATTGTTCGAAGAGTTTAGTGAGAAACTGCAACAAGAATGCGACAAACACTGGCGAGCTGGCAGACAAATGTGTGAGGTCCTTTCATTGACTGGAAACCCTTGCACTAATCCTATCCATAAAGGTGGCAGTGAAGGTGCCGGTGGTGGGGAGCAGTGCGAGCCAGTAGAGGATGATAGGTAAATTGGCAAGTCATATTATCTGCAGCAACAGTGGTCGATGACCTTTTTCCTGTTTATCAGAGATTTAGCAGTTATGGAGCACAGCAGTGGTGTGAGATATGTGTGCGCCTGCAATTGCGGCAGATGCCAGGGACCAAGAGAAGATCCTTTCAGCTTGAGACAGGCAAATTACGACTACTTTCAAATGCTTGCCAAACAATGTGGATGTGCCCAGCTGGAGAATATACAGTTTCCGGTTTTCCAACCCAGTATACATAACTTCAGGTTAATTGCCCTACCTCTTTCGCTTCTTCTTATAGATCCTGGGGGGTGACTTTTTTCTTCAATTTTCAGACCAGCCCAGCTGTTCCCCACAACGAAACGGAAAGACTCTTTCAGTCGTATAGAACTTTCAACTCCTCAGGGACAGACGCAGGCCTGCAGTTTGGGAGTGAATACATCGCATGGTGAGTAATTTTAGTTTCGTCAGCGAGTGAGATAATTGCGATAATGCATCCTAGATCACATATTTCACTATTTAAGTATACTTTATTATTTCTATTTGTTTTTTTTTCCTGATGTTTACTTTTTGAAACAAACAGATGACGTTCCAGTGTTTGGTAGTGGACAGTCTGCGCCTGCTAGTGATCCGATAGGTGACGACCATCAGAGGCTGAGTAATAAAACCAGTCTTACTCCAGGCGATACGTTAGACCCCCATGATTCTCATGATAAAGTTGTGATTCAAGTATGTGACATTGACTTGGAACATACCAAAGGTTTGATTTTGAAGTGATAAGAAATATTTCCTAAATTCATTACTTTCATGTGTTCACTTTTTGTTTTTTTACAAAAAAACTTGATCTCATTTTGCGGGAACAGGACCTCTTCGCTGTGTTTCTCCAGAGGCTAATGACACTGAAGCTTCAGAAAAATTTCTAGTACGCCAGCCATCCACAACGGAGTATCTGCCAGGAATGCTACATACAGAATCCCCTGTTGGTCTTTTGCCCCAATTTTCAAGCTGGTCTCTTGTCTGCCTGGGGCCGAGCAGTCTATATTCCCACAATTTGGGTCTTCAACATCAAGCCGGTGTTTGTTCTACGTCAGCATTTCTGCTACCATGGGATGTCACTGTCAGGTAAGAGTGATGAAGTTATTAAAAGGATGATGCTAACTCAGACTTATTTTTTATTATTGAATCTTAAAAAAAAACTGTATCGCAGATTGGAGCACCAAAAAGACAGGGGATCCCTGTGGCCAATGGTTGGTGACAATCCCAACCACGGCTACAACCGTGGAGGAAAAAGCTTCCAGAATTTGAATTCCATACGTGGCCGGAAGTCCAAGGGAGGCAAGGAATTCGTTGTAAAAATATTTGTTGGCGTTGAATACGAGTGTCCGCGCGGTCACAGATTTATGGCATCTGCTCCTGACAAAGTTCTCAAGGCCACTGGAACTGGTATCGTTAAGGACAGTGGGAACAAAGTCACTTCAAGCACCGCCGATATGCCTCTTTACTTTCCTTGCCCATGCAGGTAGTTTTCATCAATTAATCTCCACGTTTTTTCTATTCAGAAGTCACCATCAAGTTATGCATCCAATATCCATTATTACAGACAAACAAAGCCATTGATTGCTCAGCTGATGAGGATACACGTAGTAACGCCCAAAGCTCCAGTGCACGTCACGCTGAATCCACGCGTTCAACCTGGTCCACCGCCATGCCCGATTTTCGTCACCGGTTGTGAGGAACCCATCAAATTATCACAGAGTGCCTACTGGGTTCTCCGACTCCCGTATCCTTTTTTGACAATTAATTTCAATTTTGATAAAAGATGAGTGAGGTGAGTGATAAAAGATTCTCGATCAATGTTTTTATGCTTTGCAATCATGATCCTTAACAAAAAAATTCAGGTATGTTTACATGGGAGAAAAAGGACCATACTTAGCACCTAAAGAACCAGTACCAATAACTCATGGTAGACTACTAGCTGGTATGTACGGCATAAGTGAAGTTTTACCAGAAAAAAAATGATTGAACCTCTGTTCTCATCCATGGAGGAGCCAAGAATTTTTTTGGACGATAATTAACGTGCCTAACTATTCAGCAATGACAAATGTCCGGGTCGAATGAAATGGGATCGTTAAGTACGTCTAGGATACTCCAAATAAGCGTCATCGGAGGTATGATTAAACAGAGCTTTGTATACGGTATTACTACTAGGGTGGTTGTTTCTCAAATGTTACAGTCTTGTGAAATCATGGTTTAAAGTGACAGTTTATTGTACTAAGCATTTACATGCGCAGGTTCGTAATAAGAACTAATTTATTGGTCTGGCATGATTAAATGTTTTCGTACAGTCAAAATAAAAAATATGTATGTTCGAGTTCTCTGTATAACAATGCAACTAAAACAATAATTAATGAGCATAAACAATTTATTTTACATAAGAGCAAATACTCTGACATCAAAAAAGCAATAATAAACGACGATGTATAATAATAAATAAAGTATGAAATGTAAATAATGGGTATTTACAAACATGTAAGTGGCAAAAAAGCTATAACAGAGACAAAGTAATTCTTTGTAATCTTTTGTAATGTCTATCCTGTAGTGCAGTCAATCATTTCGAAGCAGCGCAACAATGGCATCATTCTTATTATACAACTCAATCGTATCACCTTTCCTAGCAGTTCTGCTAACAATGATTCGATCTGACACAGCAGAGCAACACTAATGCCAGAATTCTTTTTCGTCTTGCAACTCTACGTAGAAATCATGGAATGCACCGTGGATTCAGTATTTATATTTTTATATACTATATATATTTATATATATATTGTTGTATATATATAAATAGATATACATATATTGTGATAATTCGACTATAATATTCTTTAACTAAGTCCCGAAATAGTTATTAGTAATAGGACAATTCTAATTAACAACGATCCTACGTGCTACAGTAAGATTATTTTTTTTCATCATTTTTTTTTTAAGAAATTGTAACGATTGGTAATAATACGTAGTCATGTACAACTTGCTAACGACGCCATAATTCATTCACTGGCTGTCAAATAATCGAGTCAATACTGTACGTATAATGCTTTCAAATTGCACCAGCTTCCCAAGCCAGGGCAATTGAAATCGACGACACGAGATTTCTTTCTTGTAAATCTGGAAATGCAGGACCCATGTTTGCCGGATGGTACATATTTGGTGTGAGTCACTGACAATACAGACACAAAAAAAAACGCTGCTTTATTCTATTGGAATGTTTTTTCCACTAGCAAACAAGTAAAGGGTATTGCCTCCGAGGCCTCAAGTTTTTTAAAATTCATTTATTCGCGTTTCTTTTCTCCATCAGAGGTCATTGATTATTATAAATAGAATTTCTAAAAATCCAAGGTACCCTTAGCCCACAACTTCAGAGTGTCGAGCAAATTTCTTTCAGACTACCATTGGCAAGAGCATCTGTACAATTTGATTAGCATCAAGATTTGTCCTCTAGGATCGGAGAATTTGGCCATCCTTGATTTCCTCATTCTATTTGTTATTCCGATTTACAGCCAATACGCCCATGAAAAAACACGGGCTCATAATATTTATGTTCTCAGAACGGCAGGACATGCATGCATGGGTAGCTTCGTCAGGTTCGAAGATCATTCAAAGATATTCATTGGCATTCTTGATTTATAAATTCTCATAAAGTTTTTCTCGACTTAATACTAGTAAATTAATCTACTGTGCAGGGGGTTGGGGCTCGCCGGGCAAGTTTGGGTTTGGATATGGGGGCAAAAAAGAGTAATTCGGGTATGGCGGTGGTGGTGGGTGAGGAAAAGGAGGGTAATAATTAGTTGGATGAGTGGGAGGAGGTGGATAGGCCCGGTGCATGTAGGGGTCAGCTGCCGAGGGCGGACCATGAAACGCTGAATAGACCCGGGCATACTCCGCGTCGTACGTGGGCCCCCCAAATGCAGGGTATCCAGGAGCTGCTGAATCATACGTATCATGTTACTCAATCAGCTCAAGATGTATGTTCTTTTTAAAGGGTTGCTACAAACTTTCCACTCCAGAATTTGCCTGTTTCTTTTAATACTCATGAACAAATATCTCCTAGTTCAGAAACAATTTCTTTGCCTTTATCAGTGCTTTCCAAAATTCCCCAAATATCCTCACCCTACAAAGTTTGTAACAACCCCGATGTCAGACTTACCACCAGCTGTATACGCTGTCGATGATCCAGGGGTGGCCGGATAATGTTGCGAATAAGCATCATAGGGCCCAGGGGGATAAGGTGCTGGATATCTGGTATTCGTCGAATGACTAAACGCTGTGGGAGCATGGGTCTCTTCCCTAGGTCGCGCTTCGGTCATAGGTGCCTTTGCCTTGCTGCTTGCCTTATTAGTATCCTCCATAGATCTTGCATTGACAATTGAGGGTGATGGCTGCTGGTAGGCGTTTGACGGGGTTGTGACGTTCATGGTTTCTTTTGGCTTTTCAGATTCAATCCTCGTCTCTTTTGCTGGATCTAGAGGAGGCCTAAGCCCTCCAGTTTGAGATGTGACAGGGGGAAGATATGCTCCGTACGGTGATGGTAGCGAACGAGCTCTGGGATCCGAATAGTCGTAATACCCAGAATACTGAGAGTAGGGATAAACTTGGGGGGCAGTTTCTGGAGCTTTTGGTGATATGAGATCCATTCTTTGCGTTGTTGACGCACTTGCGGATTCGTTCACATTTATTGCAGGCTCTAAGGCTGGCTGCACAGGCGTTGGATCTTCCAGAATAACGTCGTCGTTATTTGAGGTGTCCATCTGCGGCTTATGGCTTGGAAAATTGTGTCTATAATTTTTCAATGAGGGTTTTGCTAGCTCTGCAGCTGGCGGCGGTTGACAAATTTGTTCGTGGGATGGTGATGGGACTTCTTGAATTTCATTTTGCTGGCCAGGCATAGTCTGTGCGTCCTGGTTATTATCAGACGCGTATGATTCAGTCCGACTCTCTTTTTCCTCTGAGGGCTTCTGGGGTGTGGGGTCGGAGTCTGCATTAGAAGACCGGTTCGAGTCTGTCCTTGTGTACTCTGAGTTTGATCCAGCCTCAGCAACGACATCTTCCAGCCTCACTTCCTCTACCCTTTGCTCTGTCCTGAGCTGACTGTCGGAGGAGTTAGAATTATCACCAAGAGAGGACGAATCCATCGGTTCTTGTTTCACTCTAGGGAGCCGAGATAAAGACACCTGATTGGTAATGTTTACTTGGCTGGAATATGGCTTAGCTGTCGCTGTTACGACAGGCCTAGGTCTTCTCGTTGGTTCTTTATCAGAGAATGGCTTAAAACCAACACCACTGACAGACTTGCTAAGTGGCGGTCGACCAATGCCAGGAGAGGTTGATGATTTTGGAATGATCGATATTGCGGAATTGTTTCTCAATGGAAAACCAACTTCTGCACTCTGTTTTCTTTGCGAAAACGACGAAAGACCTTTTTTAGGCTCTTCATCCCGTTTTTGCTGATTTAACTTAAGAGCAGTTCTGATAGCGATAATTTTCCCAGACTCAAGTTGCATGTAAATGCCCTTGGGACTTTTAAGAACCATGACGCGTTGTCCAGCCTTTAATACTATACTGCCTTTGTCTGGTGAATTCGTTGGGATTACAACATCCAAAGGGAGCGTCATCTCCTGTGCGCTCATTCCCTGTCTTTGCCAGACTTCTGCTGGAATCCATCTACTTCCACCGACTGTTCGGGTAGTTCCAAGACCTTCTGCACCACGTTGTTGCATCGGTCTTACAGAGGCAACAGGCTTTGGAGTTCCTCCTGCATCTCCCCCTCTTATTGCTCGAATCTGTAGTCCACCTGCTCTGCTCGCTGTGTTTCCAGGTACGTAATTATAGCTTGGCCTAGAGCAGTTGGCTGCCATTTTCTCAAGTTCGTAGCCACGTCGTGCCAATCTTTTTTCAGCTTGACTCAGCTTTTTATCTTTTCTATCCACGAGAAGACTCTCATGCCTAAAAGGTTGCTTTGTCAGAAGGGAGGAGTGCCTTTCTAAAAGACTGTGCATCACAGGATCAGCGTAGCCATCTTTTGTTTGAGAAAAGTCCTGGACCTGACTATCCTCCTCCCAGTCCCAAGATAACGTCGCTGCCTCTTTCAATGAGAGATGGGCATCTGGGTTACACTGATCCACGACCCGATCAGCCATTCCCTGCTTGCTTATTTGGCGATCGTATATTTTTCTTTCCAGGCAATTGTCAGTCACCAACCTGTACACAAAGCAGGGCTTTGTTTGTCCATACCTGTAGACCCTGCATACAGCCTGTGTGTCGTGACAGGGATTCCAGGAGGCATCAAAGACAATCGCTCGATTGGCGCCAACAAGATTGATACCGAGGGAGCCAGCTCGCGTTGATACCAGAAATAGGTGAATCTTCGAGTTGGCATTGAATTCGTTAATTAGTTTTTCTCTTTCCAATGCACTGGTGCTTCCATCAAGTCGATAATAATTCACATTTTTCGCCCAGTCTTCGGTACGCCCGTCATCATGTTTCAAGCTATTTCTAGCCAGGAAATCCTCTACCAAATTCAGGGTGAAGAGCGACTGCGAGAACGCTAAAATCCGATCTCCTAAGCGCACTGCTTCCTCTAGGATGCAGAAGAAAATCGACATTTTGGCTGAAGCATCGATAAGCCCTGGGATATAACCTTTCATGAGCTCTGTTGCCTAGAAACAAAACATGAACAATTAATAAAAAGAGATTAAGATTGTCACAAGTTCGACTTACAGAAAAATTAATTATTTACCCAATCATAAGGAATTCCCGGGTCTTCTTTACCCCCAGGTGAACTCTTTAGGTCTTTATCCTCATCCTTGTTCAGAATTTCATCATCTGATTTATCTTCTCTATCTTTATCCAGCAAATCATCACGATCTTCTTCTTTGCCGGGATCTATTTGCCGTGTATTATGGATGTTGGGAGTAGTGAGCCCATGACCAACATTACGATCATTACCGTGGAGTTGTGATGATGATACACTTGATTCCCTGCGAGTTAGTTCTGTTGTGTAACTCTGGGAACTAGGAGCAATAGCCCGTGCTTGATTTTGGGGGGCAAGAGTACTAGCGTCCTTACAGTCTTCTTCGTAGCCACCTTTGGACTGTTCCTGACCAGGGTTTCGCACAGAACGGCCAGCCGACTTTCCATCATTATTCCCTGCGCTATCAATACCTGAGGTTTGATTGTACTCATAACGTTGATTTTGAAAACCTTGTGCTGGATAATAGTTATTCTGATATCGGCTAGCGACATTTCCAGTGTAATAAGGATCACTGCTAGTATTCTGCCGATAATTTTGCTGATTATAATTATTCTGTTGCCAGTAAGGATCCTCAGATTTAAACTGTGTAACTTGATTCCCATGCGCATTCCCAGTGGAATAATTTGTTACACTTTGTGGCTGTGCTATATTCGATGGTTGATTAGATGCAGGATTTGGTGTTCGATTTTGTTGATCACCGCTGTAATCGTGAGACTGAACCTGATTTTGTGGTCGTACAAAATTCTGGGATTGATTGTCCGTACGTGGAAATATCTGGCCACTCTGATTTGATGAATTCTGACTCTGTTGATTTGGCGGATAATTTTGCGTCTGGCTTTGCGTCGGGGCTGGAAAATTTTGGCCCGCAGACGTACCACCACGTGGGTAAATTTGTTGATTCACTGGATTAGATGCAGGTGTGTATCCTTGCACAGCATTTGCTGTCGGGTATGATGGATATTCCTGGATCGTTGACAAGTTGGCCGTTTGACTAGGTGGTTGGTTTTGATAATTTTGTCCATGATTTCCAACCTGTGAATAATTTGATCCGATGTTTGGGGTTGCTGCATAGCTACGGTTCTGATCCTGGTATGGGTAGCACTGTGCCTGGTATAAGCCAGAGGCATTGTAAGGATTTGCGGTAGAGTTTTGATCCGAACGATAATCAGAGTTATGTGAACTTGAAGGGTTGTAGTTCTGCATCTGACTTCCAGGGACCTGATCGGTATTTGAAGAGTAGTTTTGAGACTGGTTCTGGTATCCTTGAGGATGGTTGTACCCAGAACCTTGAGGAAAGGATTGGAATGAGGGATTTGTATATCGTTGCTGTCCCTGGTTACCATAAAATTCGCCATATTCTCCTTGCTGAGTGTTGTTTGTCCCTCGATAATAGTTATTCTGATCATTTGGTCGATAGTTTTGTCCTTGCCTACAATCATACTCAGCATTTCTGGAGTATCCCTGTGGGTAGGTGTTAGGCATTGTGGGATTCGAGTATGCAGTATTTTGTGGTTGCTGCATAGGGTAATTTTGATAGTTACCAGCAGGGTTGGGATTTTGGTGTCTATTTTCACCATCAGGGTTGTCATTACTAGAGGAAGACGAGGAATTTGGTTGCACGCTCGCTGCTGGCTTGTTCTTGACTGTTGCATTGTTGTTTGCTTTCTTTCCCTTTTTGGATTCACCTTTTGGCTGTCTTGCCTTGGTACGTTTTGTTCCTGGAGTTGGTTTTTCCCCCATTGTTTCCTCCAAATCCAAATCGTCCTCCTCATTAGCCTGCCGCTTCTTCAAAAAGTGATACAAAACATCAGGGTGATTCCATATTTTGCAACACACAGCAAATGCCTTTAGAGGATTTGGAACAGCTCGTGTTTTAACCACTTGTGTCATAAACGTGTCATAAAGTTTACGCTGGTGTGGGGTCATCCTGACAAGTAGAATATACTCCTCCTTACGAGGTAGAGAAACTTGGAGCACCGAATGTGATCTTCGCTGAACAAAACCCTCCAAAAGCGCATGCAGAACATGAGCCCTGTAACGCATCAGCCTTATATCCTGCGGTGTAGAATCTATACACTGTCCATTCTGTATCGGCCGTTCGAACATGTTGCAGAACTCACTTTTAGTACCAAGATAATTTGGTCTGACAAAGTCCACCATGCACCAGTATTCAAGGAGATTATTTTGAAGGGGATATCCAGTTAGAACGATTCTACGTTTAGTGCGCATTTGCTTCAGGGCAAGGCTGATACTGGCATGTGAGTTTTTTATGCGGTGTCCTTCATCACAGATGACAAGATCGGGACCAGGACTAACCAAAGCAGAGTGCATGTCATCGAGAAGTCCCTTATTTTTGTCATCCTCCTCCACGTCAACCATGTCTTTAAAAGCTTGTCCACGTTTTCTTTTTGCCTTGTTTGGCTTTTTGAGGGATAGCTGTCGGTACAATTCATAACCAATTAAGAGCACCCCTCCTCTTCTTTTCCAGTCTTGAATGACCCGTGCTCTTGCAGCCATGCTTTTATGAGAATCGTTCAGAATGTGCAACTGAAAATGTCGTGGTCTGAGCTCTAGCCCAATTGGAGAATCTACGCAGTACGGCGTTTTCACTTTATCGAGTTCTTTTTTTTCAGGAGATTCTGCTGCTGGATCTTTCAGCATTCCACCTTCCTCTTCTTTTTTGAAACTTTCCACACCCCCCATGACAGCACTTTCCATTTTCAATCCAATGTCTACAGGCTGTCCAAATTCCTGTTTGATTTCTCTATCAGCTCCCATCACATTACATGGATAGTTGCCTGGATACATGGAGCTAGGTGGTGGAATACTTTTCATCATACCTTGGCAATCAAGCTCAGGTTTAGGGACATCTTGATCAAAAGTAGGTGGAGGTGGTGCAGGATGGGCACCATACATGATATTCATGGACATATCATTGTGGTAGTGTTGACTTGTATGAAAATTCTGCTCACTGCTAGAGTCCTTGTGGATATTTTCTTGAGCTCTGCATTGCATATTATAGGAATTGCCTTGGTGAGGAGCTTGGCCATCCAAAATAGGTTGAGAACAGGAATTGTCTTGAGGCATCCTTGGAACAAAGTCATTATTCACCTGCATGCCAGATAAACGTGTTGGATCAGTCTGTGCTCCATTCTCTTCTTTCATTTCTGGTTTTACATCGACCTGTGGATCAGTCTTTTGTGTGGTCTGATTATCCGAGGAGAAAGAAGCCTCATATGGGAGCCACATATTGAATTCTGCAAGCCAATTCTGCAGTGTGTTAATGGGCATTATGCAGAGCACAGTTTTTGCTGTTGTGCATCTAAAGAAAACGTCACAAAAGCTCGCCACTTGGAGAGTTTTTCCAAGCCCCATACTATGAGCAAGTATACATCCAAATCCAGAGCTCGTCTTGTACCTCTCAATACTTTCCACAATGTTGTCATACAGAAATCTTATTCCTCCAATCTGATGTGGTTTAATGATACGTGCAACTTGAGGAGCAAGAAATACATCCGGCTCAGTTTCAGGGTGACCAACATTAACTAAAACTCTGCCGTGCTCGTCAGGGACATTGTAACGATCATTGGTATGCATTCCAGAATTTGAGGGGTCATCTTCATTGTCAGTCTCCTCCCCACCACTTGGATCACTTAGTACAATACAATCATCATCGGAGCTTTCACTGGAGCTTGATATTGTCACAACATCTTTACCTTTCGCAGGTTTCTGGATCCAAGGCATTCCAGAAACTTTTCTCAGTGTATGCAGCTGTTTTTCCTGCAGTACCTCGTCTGTCTCTGGTTCAGACATTTCTGATTCAGAACAGTAATCAGACCTATCAATTGGTTCTTTTTTTGGGACAACTGGAGAGATGCTCACAGACGGCGTCATCATCCGAATCCTCTGCTGTAGTAAGTTTGTACTACTTGAGCGGTTTGCTACCTTGGAAATGGACGTCTGAATGCCAGGCATGGAATTTCTTCCCTTTTGCCAGCGTGCAGCTTCAAGAGCCTTTTTATGTTGCTGTTGTAGTAGCAGTTGTTGTTGTTGTTGTGGTTGTTGCTGTTGATATTGTTGTTGGTGCTGTGGCTGCTGCTGTGAAACTTGGACTGCTGCCGAATTATGGGTTCCTGATCCTGAACTGGAGCCCGACCCTGATCCGGGACCAGAATTTACCTTAAGAAGAACAGTATTTGGCAGTCGCACCTGAGATGATGGAGATGGGGATATAGTAGTTCCACTTTGGCCTTGTTTCCCTTGCAACAAACTTATTACACGAGTTTGAGTCTTGCTGTTTTGTCTGTTGATGGCTATCTGCCGTTGCACTTCTCGAATGATTCTTTGCTGCTCCTGGACTCGTCTAAGTCGTTCCATCTCCTGTCTTTGGGCAGCAAGTGTTGCTTCGTCCAGCTGATTCTCATCCATGACTTCCCTGATGTTGCGTCTCATGTTTGAAATTTTTTTCTCAACTTTTGTTTCACACTCTGTACCTGAACTATCACTCTGATCACCTTGTTTCTGTTTCTTCAATGCAGAATCGATATCATCTGGATCGCACAGTCTCTTGCCCCCTTCTTCGTCATTGTCCACAATACCTTCTATCTTATCAATATCATCTTCGTCAATTTCTTCCTCATCCATTTCTTTTGACACTGATTTACCGAGAAGATCTGCCTCTGTCACTTCCTGTCCCTCTATTGGCGCTCCTTTGAGATAAAAACATTTTGTTGTAATTCTAAGAAATTGTTTTTGTGCAATTTGGGTTTAACAAAAATTGAAAAAAATGCTCAAATTCTTCTCGATGATTAATACGAATTTAATGCCAGAAATCATAGAAGCTCAGTACTGCGCGGATTTTGGGTCTCAGTTAAATTAAAATATATATAAATTACTTTCTATCATCAATGAGTAACTGATCACAGTGGGTTATTTATATCCAAGAATCTAGATGGCCTAGATCATCCACCAAAAATCTTCTAAATATCTGTAAAAACAAAGGCAATGAACAGAGACAAATCTCTATTTTATCGAACGTACAACAGAACATTTAACAACGCTAGTGGACCGCAAATTATTAAAGTTATGTGGCTTGTATTTATGTTATGTATTACGCAAACAAAAATCAGAATAAAGAGCAGGGGATCAAGCCTGCCTTATTTAAATCACTTTCATAGAACTAACCTTCTAGTGGTAAACTATCCAAAATGTTAACTGGCTCAATATCTTCATCCTGACACAAAGAATGTTGCTTTTCAGGATCCAGTCTGACACCAATCTGGCTGTCAATGGTTTCATCGAGGTCCATATCATCTCCTGATCCCTCGGATTGTATGTGCTCCATTTCATCCTCAGGGAAGAGATTGTGCCTTTTTTCTTGTTCACCATCAGAAGACTCACCACCTGATTCCTCAGAGCTTTCCTCCTTTGCAGGAGGATCAGCTGGCGAGGAATTTGAGACAGGCAACACAACCGGGGCTTCAGACTGCTCTTCAGAGTCTTTTAAACTTCCGCCAGGATTAACACGCTCAATTGTGACATCTCCTATTCGAGTGAGGAAACTGTCCATGTCAGAATTTGACATCTTATGAGCTGGATCCTCGTCCATAACTGTTAGTTCTTAAATCATTTCTTCAGAAAAATTTGACTGGGGGGAAAAAAGGAATGACGATTTTGGGAAAAGATGGGTTGGGGGGACAAAAGATCAGTGGCAATGTCCTGATGCTCTTAGTTGTGATTGAAAAACGTTGTCACGTACGATGACTTCCCAAGTCGTAACTGTCAGAGAAAGAGACTTGAGTGCTTGGATGTGTAAGGATAGGAGAGATATAATAATTGTTGGGACGTTTCGCCCCGATAATCCGTTTGGTTAACACTATAATGCCGTAGGTTTTTACGCTAAGTTACTGGCGGAAAATAGACCGATTTTTGAAAGGTAATATTAAATTGTGAAAATGTTAATTGGTCACTAATTAGAGATTAAAAAATGACACACCGATGGACGCCATAGCGTCGTTGTCGCGGCGCTTCCAGACTCGCACAGCCAGCAGCCGAAATTCACAAGGAAACGAATCTCCCGGTCTTCCGATCCTCCGCAAACTGACCTGCGACTCATTTATAACGGTTTATTGACGCGTGATTATCGGGTAACCAATACTCTATTGATATCTGTTTATCTGCCCTCACACGCTACGCTCATTCTCACTTTCCGCGGCATTTTCAGCTAGCTTTTTTTGCCGAATCCACCATCGGACCACCCGCCATCTTGTCAACACCGCACGTACTTCCGCTACCAGCGCTAGCAGACGGTGTGAGATCGTTTTATCACGCTTGAAGAGAGATCTCCGGAAAAAAATTATCTAAACCATCGCTTTTGCTGGAACTAATTAGATTCCAACAGATTTTCTTCTTTCTAAACGAAGATATTAACGCCAGTGACCTGGTGTGAGGACAAATGTCAGGGCAGTTCCAATGCACAGGGCATCGCGAGATAACGTCTATCGTACGCTAGGTTGCATATGTGTGCGTAATGAATTTATTCCCATCCACACGATCAAAAGATGTTTAATTTATGTTGAAACTGTAATAATAGAGTAGTGGACGAGTTATTGTCTTATTTATTTATTTCATGGTTTCTCTTTCTTCGTCCAATATCATCACACAGTACACCCGGTTTGATGTAATCCTAGAATAAACCTTGAAATATTTTTCTAAAAAACGTTTATATCAAAGAAGTCTGCAGCAAAAAAACACTTTGCATTACAAAGCTGATATTTTGATATTTTCTTGTGTCGGCCCATCTTCCATTTTTTCAATATAAACACTATTGAGAATGTTATTGAAGAACCAAATATCTTTGGAACACAAACATCTTCGGTGACTTAAGCAATGAAGAATTCAAATCCAGTAAAGGAGTCACCCACGAACTAAGGGTTCCAAAGCGGTGCTCTAAATTCATACTTAATCCGTTGGTACTTCAGGGCAGATGATTCAGAGTTTGGCGTTGTGATGGCTGTCATTAGTTAGTTGGCGTTCTCGCAGGCATCGATCCAATCATTGTAAACATCCAATGGCTCCGAAAGGAGATTTATAGTTGTTTGAAAATCTTCCAGGCATACACGGCACGTTATTCTGGCCGTGTTTCTTGATTTATCCCTGGAAGTGAATAGTTAAATTCTTATACGTATTCAAGTTTGAAATAATCTATGTTCTGACCACTTGAACTTGTGGTTTGTTTACACACATTTTAACCTCACAAGATTTTTCGTGGTTGCAAAACGGACAATTAAACTGAGTATCCAAAGGTTCTATCGCTTTTCTTTTACTTGGTGGCTTTCTCTTACTTTTTCTTCGGCCCATTTTCTTCTTGAGATAAAATTTATCCGGCTATTCCGAAATATTTTAGCACCGTTTAATCTATCCAATTCAATCCGATGGGTCAACAGCAGTCAATCAGATCAGACTTTTAAGTTGGTAATCATGCTTCACCTGTTGGACTTGACGTGTGGGGATCAGGGTATTCTAGGGACTTCAGCCCATTTTCTGTGGTTGCGCGTTTGAAACCGTTGAACAGTGGACTGTTGACTGTTGAGTCCACAATTTGAATTTTTGTGGTGGTTGGAATTGCCAGTGTTTGCAACTCGTACGCTTGTCTGTCAATGTCGGATATTTTTATTTGGCAGAGATTGGGTTCGTAAATTTTCGGTTCACTTGTAAATTTAGTAATCAGCTCTTATTTCTCTCAACTAATGTGTTAATACATTCACTTTTTATATGGTAGCACCGATTCTCAGGTGATCCATGATTTTGGCAAAACAGTATCACATGAGTTTGACGAGCTATTATTCGTATTATTCTTTGATAGATTAATCATGGCTATGGACCACCGCGATATACCTGAACAATACAAGGATGCTGTCAATCGAATGGTTGAAACTATGCATCAACATATAGAGAATAGAGGCCATGGGTAAGCTGATCCTGAAATGTACTAACCAAACACGTAGAAGCAATGGATAGAAGTGAAGCTGTCAATCTAAATTGTATCTCAGCAAATACTGATATTTTGAATATCTATTGAAACGTTTATGAGATTTCAGGTTTGCATGGTCAGTAGATGATTTTGATATCGGAGCTCCGATGGGAAGAGGGAAGTTTGGCAGAGTTTATTTAGCTAGAGAAAAAAGGACCCACTACATGGTAGCTCTTAAGACTCTGTTCAAGTCTGAACTGATCAAAGGGCGTGTAGAGAAACAAGTACTTCGTGAAATTGAAATACAATCACATCTAAAGTAGGTTAAATTGTAACGTACATTACGTACTACTTTAGGTACATATGTATCTCAACTTAAACTATTGTTCTCTCAGTTTAGATTTGAATAACACAGCTTACATCACTGTGGGTTTTGGGCTTTTATACTTTTTTTTATTGTCCTTAAGGAAAGTTTCAATGAGCATTTGATATTCTAGGCATCCAAATATTCTTCAGTTACTGACATGGTTTGATGACAATCGGCGTATTTATTTAGTCTTGGAATTTGCTGCAAGAGGAGAACTTTATAAGGAGCTACAGCGTCAGCCTGGAAAGAGATTTAATGAGCAGCTGTAAATATTACCATGATGATATTTTAAGTTGTTGAAAACAAAATTTTCGAGAATTTGCTTCATCTCTTGTACAAATGCGAGGTATTTTTTTCATGGCTTGTTTCTATTTCAGATCTGCCAAGTACACATATCAAGTAGCTGATGCATTACACTACTGCCATAAAAATCACGTAATCCACAGGGATATAAAGCCAGAAAATTTGTTACTTGACTTTGAAGGGAATATCAAATTAGCTGACTTTGGGTGGTCTGTCCATGCGCCATCTTCAAAGTAAGTACTGAAAATAAATTTAGATCTAATCATACTTTACTCTTAACACTCAAGTCAGTGCTAGCTCGGATCTCCCTTCAATTAATTGCAATCTTGCTGAAATGAGCAATTTTCACAAAGCAAAAAACGATTTCTAGTCAAACTCTATAGTTGAACCTTTTGACAGAGTAAGGATTCTTTATTTCAGACGTAGTACCATGTGTGGAACATTGGATTATCTACCTCCAGAAATGGTGTCAGGGCAGACTTATGACGTTTATATAGATCATTGGTGTTTAGGAATTTTGTGCTACGAATTTTTAGTTGGAAAGCCACCTTTTTTAAGCGATTCACACGAAGAAACGTATAGCAAAATTAAGGGTTGCATCATACAATGGCCACCATATGTACCTGCTGGTGGTAAAGATCTCATTTCAAAGGTATGAATAATTAACTGGACCTTCTATCACGGGTCCATTGATGCAAAATACTAAAATCAACATTTACACTTTTAAATCTGAACCATTGATGTTTTAGCTTATCAAACGGAGAAGCTCAGATAGAATATCGTTGCCTGCGGTGATGAAACATCCTTGGATACTTGAAAACAAGGATAAAAAATAGCTGTTTACCGCAAAATTTCGAAGTGATCTAAAAAATACCATTTATTCAACATAAAGTAAGAACAAATTTTCATATCAATGCATTGTTACATACACAGACTGACTTTGATCACTTTTTGAATGTATTTCTGTAATATTGGTTGAGGCACCAAAGTTGACTTTTTCTTAGCAATATTAAAATTAAATGAGACATCATGTATGTAATAGCCTTTTCAATATTCATCGTTTAAATTTGAAGAATTTAAAAGCCACCATTATTTTTCGGTATCTTGAAAAAATACTTGATTTATCCTTATATTTATTATCGATAAATTTATCCATTAATGCGATTTATGACATGTGGTTTGTAGATGAAAAAAATATTGGTTCTATACAGATTCCAATTATATTGGTTAGCCCTCTGTGTAAGCATATAGTTTTTTCAAATTCGCAATACATTAACCCTAACAAAAATAACTACGTAAGATATACAATGGTACAAAACGTGATTCTTCTGCTGGTCTTCTACGTGGCTTCAGACAATTCCTTGGATACATCTCTGTTCTTATACGTTTTGCAATCGAACATCTCATGTATTAGTGATCAAAGAACTACAACAATGAAAAATACACAGGTAATTGGATGATTGCTTTGCGAATATTGAAATGACTCTTCAATTGGTCATGTAACGGAAAATAATAGATGTACCAATGAATGTATTTCTCCCAAAATTACAGTAATGAATCCATCGTTAAAAGGATTGAGATATAAGAAGATTAACTTACACTTCTTTGTCTTCTTTGCTTTGCTTGGCCCACTGTTACTACTGGAACTGGAATCTTCGCTAGAAGTACTTGAAGTATTAATGCTATCACTACTACTACTGCTACTATTACTACTGTCGCTACTCGAGCTTGTGCTGTCGCTAGAATCAGAATCGTCCGAAGAACTATCTGAATTACTGCTGTCTGTGCTTGAACTATCTGAGTCACTTGTACTGTTGGAATCCTTTCTGATCTTCTGCTTTTGTTTAATAGTATCAACTTTTTTCAGTGGTTTTCTGCAAAATGCGGATAAAAATAAGAAATATTGATGATAAATTCTCTGACAGAAAAAAAACTGGACTTACAACTTCTCTACTTCCTTCTGCTTCATTGCTTTTTTCAATTGTGTTGTACGTGAATACCGGATCACGTATTTTCTCTTTCCTTTACATTCATAACTCCAGTGACCCATTTCCAAACATTTTTGACAGCGTACAGCTTGCGACGGGTAAGAATTTCTGTAAGCATATTGAAATTCGCATAATATATTCTCCTGAATTACACAATACCGAAATTATAGTCACAGTGTCAGGATGCTCTTTACTCAAAATGTGATCACAATGCAATTAATTATGTTGTAGAAGAAATATTCTATTGATGTTATAAACGATTTATTTTTGAATAATATAACCTATAGAAAATAATCCTCTGATAGAAATGTTCCATGTCATTTATAGACGATGTTCAAAATTGTTATAAGTCGATGCAAAAATGTTACATACGTTTTTTTCATCAACTTCATACCATACGAGCTCATCTTGAGGTTTCCTGATTATTACAAATACAAATCACTCTGCATAATCCAAAATAGTACAGCCAAAATTTGACAATAATAAACCGCGATCGCATGAACGCTTAAGTTTGAGCTTCGATGTGCATTGTTGATGATTGTTGCATTCATTTTAGGAGGAGTTGTAGATTCATCATGCAGGTGTCGTTTGTATGTGCTGAGTTATGCAGTGTGCCGCCTTGACGATTCTTGCATCCGTGCTTGCATCTGGATCAGAGATTAGGCTGGATGGCTATTTTTTTCAGTTTTATTGTTGTTACTGGCCGTGTTACTGACATAAGAGCGCTCGCTGCAAAAAATTTTCTCTGTAGACCGCAAATCACATAAATTCCATGTAAAACCGCGTGACACGATCAGCGTCGACGTACGTTATGCGTTGAAAGTTTTATCCAAAGGACGATCCAAACTGAAGGAACGTGATAAATTATTACTCGGCCAAAAATGATGAGGTGAAAAAGGACATCACAACATCGTATTCGCCGACAAACGGGCAAGGTATGCATACACAGATCCTGTTACAGAACTTTCTGTCCTACGTTGACTGAAGCTCTACCACTCAGTATATCTGCAAGAAATCTGTGATATGTGATATTTCTTCTGGAAACGAACTATCATTTCCACGAACTACCAAAATTTCCGAGATGCACATCCCTGTTTAATGAATCATCGAATCGTGATTAATTTAATCGTGCCAATGATGTCGTGACTTCTTTTTTCTGCAATCTTTCACTTAACTACGTAGGGACCTATGCAGTACCATTATGGTCCCCCAACCTTCGGGATACCCCATTTCGCCCCCTTACCTAATTAACAGTCTTACATTTTTAATAAATAAATGTCGCCTGATACGGACATGGTGGTTATTGTTGCTGACACTGATTTTGAGACGAATTCAACGACCTATAATATCATGACCTCTTAAGATAATTTTTCACCCAATTACACGTACAAGTGTAAATTCGGCCTTGATGCGGTATTGAAAATCAGAATATTTGAATCATCTAATCAAATTTCTTGTGGCGGAAATTTATTTCAATTAATAAAAACGAAAATTCATTTCAATAAATGTTCGAATGTTTATATATCAGCAAGCTACCGCGTCGACTGAAGATCCTATAAGAATCAGTAAACAGTGCGCCCTCGTGCCCACGTCAGATCGCAGAGGGCGTTAGATCGCTGGGACATCGAACCTCGGACATCAAGTCCCATAAAGCTGGCTGTCTTCCCATATTTTTCAGTCAACGATATAAAATACTTTGTTGTGAAGCTCATCGTATACTTACCAAGGGTACTTACGTATCAGTACCGTGAATATATGTATATATTTTATGAGAAAAGAGAATTCGAAGTTTTGAAATCATGGGTCATCGCTTCAATCGGAAACTTTATAATGTGTCTTGTCTAGCGTTTGATCTTCGGTGAATGATCTGTAGCTAAAAGAGTTTCTAGTTCAATAGTTGCTGTAAATTTGAGGTGAAGGAACATGAACTGCCCAGGGCTTTAACTCTTAACAATGCTGTAACTGAATAAACAGTATCTTTCACAATTTTCCATATTCATGTTACTTGTCACTGTTACAATGATGTATTTTTCCAATGTAATAACATAACAGCTCTACTTACTCATTAAACAAACGATTTTCATGAATCGTTTGCAATTGGACTATTCTGATTTATTCCACATAAATATGAGAAAGAGTTATTCATTGAAATTTGATCTTACTACTCTACAAAAGTATATTCTAAGACATCATATAAGAACAAGTTTATCATGACAAGGCAACCTTTTGTGCATTGTTGATACTGTGCAATAGCACGCTTGGCAGACCTAAGAAACTTTTAGCATATTTTGCCACCTGAATATTGTAATAGAGAATTGATGAAAACATCAAAAGAAGTACCTTTTCTCAGGATATTGATTAGATCAGTTTGAATCAGCTCATGTCTCCTTAAGCTTTCAACTTATAGTTACCTAATTTATTTATTGCTGCAATGTTGTCTAAAAATGCATGATCAATAGATAGTCCAATTCATTTGAAAACGAATTATGCACAACAGTCTGTATATCTCAATTGTCTAGTGCCTAGTCAATCTGTAGGGACTAAGACTTTTATTTATTAGCTGATATAAAAACAATGTGTAGTAATTAAACTACCTATTTTGATATAAAATAAAACAGTCCCTATTGTAAGTTGATCTTTGATATGATCAACAATAATGTGACAGACATTGTTCTTTGGCTTCTTTTGACTATACCTGAATATCTGTGCAAGTTTAATTTACTATATACCTTGTTCACTTCACTTTCTGACAGTAAACTTCCAAGAAATGGCCGCAGAATGTATTTTTTTTTATAGAATGGACAATGGCAAAACTTCTGAAGAAATGTGGCGTGATAAAGGAAAAGCAGAAACTCGGAGCAGCTCATTTACTACAGAAGCTGCAGCAGCCTCTGTGGATTCAAACTCTGCATCGCTAGCTGATATATTTGACACTGCTTTTACTTCTACAGTTGATCCAACGCCACAATCACGTTTTCCAGCAGGTAATATTATTTCAATTTCTATGGACATCTCATGAATTTTAATGCCTTATTATCATGATATTTCTGTTGAGGGATTGTCTCTTCTTGCCACTGTTTGGATACCATAAAAAATGTTTTGGCATTTCATATCTTTAAATTGAATTTCCCGAAGCAATACTTCAATTAATATTCTTCCAGCTAATGAAATGGAGTATGAGCATTTATTCGCAGAGAGTGATATAGAAGAAACTGATGTGCTGCCTGTTGAGCCATTTCCAACTCCAGCGCATCATTCAAATTCTGAAAATAATCTTATTTTCTGGCCATACCTCCCACCTACTGAACGAAGTTCACATTCACGAGAATATCGACATCCAGGTCGGGTGAACTGTAACATGTGCCAACATAGACAGGATAGAAACGTGCACAAAGATACTGTACAAGCACTACCGGATGGCAAACCTTGTGAAGAGAGAGTATGTGACAATTATCGACGGAAAAGAATTTTACATGGAGGAGATATTCCAGCTAAACATAAATCAAAGAAAAATGAAGAGCAAAAACTAAAAAATATTCAGCATGTCGATAGATTGAGCATACCAGGCCCGTCTAGGCTATTAGACTTTCCCGTCGATTACAGGTTAATAAAAAATGAAACTATCATAGAATTACCTATAACATTTCACAATACTAGCTATGATCTACAATTAATGAGAAATAAGAAAATACTGTGGACCTGTTACTGTTTATTGATAGCAATTGTTGAAAATTTTATTTTGTGACATGCCGCATATTATAGAGCTTCAAACGCCTTAAATTATAGCTAAAAGATATGTTGAATCTCTGTAGTGTAACTGGTTCTGCAAGCCAGTTCGGAAGCACCTCAGACGAGGGACCACGTGATATTCAGAACCCTAATACTGATGAACCTACTTTATATCCTGCACAAGTAGAGTTTAAACCAACTCCAGAAAGATCTCAACAATCACATCTAAAACACACCTCGAGTATGAATTCTCAAGTTTTATAGTCACCTAAATTTTTATAAAAAATTCTTATTTGATCATATGATTTTCTAGGAAATGATGAAGTGCCATCGGCTCCTGACTTACAATTGGATTGGTCATCGAGCAGTGAAAGTGAGAATGAAGAGGGCTCTGTAGAAGTACTTGGAACCATAAATCATAACAAAGTAATTATCTTGAAAATCTTGACCCTGCAACAAATTATGCATTCAGACCATTTTTTAAAAATAACTCAAACAGAACTGATACAGATCTAATTGGCTTGATAAACTGCTCATTGGCTAAATTTAAAAGCCATTGCACGTTATATATCATTATTCACAAGCTTTCACGATCTATCTGTGTATGCAGACTATTGGTCACTAATAAACCATTTGAAATTACAGCCAGTTTCACAAAATGGAAATCAAGCCACAGGACCTGTGCCAGTGGTTGATCTTACCACAGAGTCAGATGACGAACAAACCCCACCCCAACCTTATCAGAATGAGCCAACAATGAATTCTGGCAATCACTTCCACAGTCACATACCCCATGCTCATAGGTGTGTTATTATTAGTTCTTATTACTCAATTCTTATTCGAGTACAATGTTATTTGCATCAACCTTTCAGGGTAAATTCTTGCTGTATGCATGGGCCTCCGGAATATGCTCATCATCAAGTACCGGGGTACTATCCTACTTACCATCCAGGTGATTAAATGCTCAGTGCTAGCTAGGCAAAACATACCATATTTTTGACCTGATGATGTATGAGCAAAATAGATTTCAACATAGTGATAACATCTTTTCACTTTTTAATATAGTATTTTACATTTAATGTGTCAGAAGCAGTCATTGGAGTACCAACCCCAAGGATTCATCCAGTGCATGAGCGATTGTGGTTGAATCAACAACGAATACAAGAAATGCATCGGCGTAGACTTGGTCCGCATTCATCTCATCTTTTGTGAGTTTTGATCCTTTGAGTTTAAATGTATGCTAATTTAGATCCGATACATTGATTAACGTAAGCAAATGGATTGAATTTCTCTCATATGTAGATGTATGCCACCAAATCCACAAGTGCCACAGCCAGGCTTGCATTTGTGTAGCAGTAGCAGTGGCATTAATTCAAATGCTCGTTGCAGTGGTACGGAGGAACCAATGTACACAGAAAATTATCAGTCACCGCTACCTCCACCGTCTCCACAGCAACCTACTGTCTACAGTCGCCCAGAAATTCTGCCCCCCAACATGATGATTGGAAACCCCTGTCCACCACCCGTTATGGTAATAAAATATTATTTTTCGAATCAGTATTATTAAGAATTATGAATGGAATCGTAACACTTGGAAAAAACATAAGTTACAAAACAAGTGCTACTTCAGATAAATCCCATTCACCCGCCCGAGCCCATGGAGCCAGGACCTGACATGCCTTCAATGCCGGTACATCAACACGTACATCATCATATGTACCACTACCATCCACCACCAGCTCCTCGACAAATTCCACCACGCACACATCATCTACACATCAGTTTCAGCTCACATATGGTGAGCATCATTTTTGGAAAATTCAGTTTTACAGTTTTCCGGAATACGAGGCATTCAATGTGTTTTCTCTTTCCAATAGCATTCAGGTGCCGTGTTACCTAACTGTAGGCGTGGAGGCCCGGAAATGTTACTGGTGCTTCACCAAGCACGCATGTCAGCACGTCTCGAGCATTATATGCGTATAGTAGATCAACGACGTATGACACATATTAGTTGCGGAGCCACACAGGAATCTATTGAAAGCCATACATTCCCACATAAATACAAGCGGGTAAGTATTCTTTGCCTACATTGACCTTTTTATTGAACGTTTGATATTGGCAGGTAAGCTGGTGATGAAATCGAATGTTGAATATAACAAATTTCTTATTCCAGGTGAAAAAGATAGAAAATGGGGAAGACTCTGTAGAAAAATGTACAATCTGCCTCTCCGAATTTGAAGATTGTGAAAGTGTCAGGTGGGTAGTAGTATTTTACCTCATGAGGTCAGGTTGAACATCCCGTACCTAGCATAAAATGGACTAGTATATAAAGCTATCAAAGCAAATTGACATTTGTTATTCTTGTTTTAAGGAGGCTTCCGTGCATGCATCTATTTCACGTAGACTGCGTTGATCAGTGGTTGTGCACCAACAAGCGATGTCCTATATGCCGTGTGGATATTGAGACTTTTCTTCACAAGGAGTTCTCAGCTACAGCATAGCTCAAGGTCGATAGAATTTAGTAATTATTCCCGTCTTGTAAGTATAGTTATTATTCAGAAACTTACTGCCTACATCGGCAAAACAATTTTGCATGTTCTTTTTTTTTCTTCTCAAGTATGTATTGAATGCTTCTTTGTCATAATGTGATTGAAAAGAAGGAAGAAATTGTGCAACCCCAAACTTATAAAAAATTAAGTGAAAGACCTAGGCTCCAGATTGTACTAGATGTATTAACCATAGTGTATACATCGAATCGCTTTAAATAATTATTGTTAATCGAAAAAGTAGGGATATACATATTTGGGTGTTTCAGAAAAGACTTTTTTCGTCGACAACAGACGTCTGTTGAAATCTGAGCTCTTAATATTAATATTTACATGTCCCTCATCGCACTTTTTTACTTTCCATAAAATTAACATGGGAAAAATATTATTTCTTGTTTTTGAATTTTGTTACTCGCCAACAAATTAGTATACAGATATGACCAAAATATATTTTTGTAGGAAATTGAACGCTCTTCGCTATGGAACGTTAGGGAATTGAAGGCGTCTTTTTAGGATCCAATGAAAGTTTTTGAGTTTGTTCCCAGAAGAAAAAAAAAAAAATTCCTGAAACACCCTAATGCATAGTGATTTCGATTTATCGATCACCGCTCATTATGATCCGTATTTTTTTTCTACTAAGACAACAGTTTTCAATTGATCGCGAATGGGTGATCATGTAGACAAATCTCGTTTCAAATGGAATGAAATATAAATAATCTGTGTCGTCAATTCGTGACTTTTGTTTTCTTGGGCACTATTTTACGAGAAATAACACAATGGAAAGAGACTGAATAATTCTAGCCGATTATTCGGCATGAACTTTATCTGTCTTCCAATCGATTTTGTTTCAAACGTGACAAATTTAAATTAGTGTCATCCTCATTTTAGTTCTTGTGACGCCAAAGTATCAGAAAAGAGATTCAAGTCTGCGTTTGAACTATCCGGTAAACTACCCAAGAACTGTTTTAATGTTGATAGCTCAATTTTAATATCTGCATGTGTACATATTTATTCGCTATATTATGATTCCATTATGAATTATTTTAACTATAGTTCATCATGGGGCACTTTGTTTCGTACAATTTTTAAATGGTGCTAAGCAGAAAAATTTTAATAGGGTGAACTTTATTATTTTCTTTTGTATTATATAATTATTGTGTTATATGTATGTCATTTTATTTGTGTATTCATCTTTATACAATTACGGATAATAACAAATATCGTTTATTAATTGTGTGAAACATTAATTTATTATACTAAATAGTTGTGGTATCAATTCATATTGATAACTGATGACCGAAACTATCTCAATGAAATATATACCTATAATGTAACAGATTTATGATCATAGTAATTTCAATTGGTTATTAAAAAATTTAAGGAACATTACTGAGATTAAACAAAGTATTAAAATGCCGAAACAAAAAATCCTCCGAACTACTCGTACTGTTGAAAAAAACTGTACAGTCATCAATTCAAGCAGCTTTCTTTAGAATTCCATGCTGAAAATTTTCACGTTTTTACTAGATCAATAGATCAAAATTTTCAGTAAGAATAATATACATACACGTAGTACGCTATTACAACCAATTGTTGCATACACTTATCTTGTGGATAGGAATAAGTATGAAAAATATATCATGATTGCTTCTTTGATCCTTCATTGTTGGTAACAAACAGTTCATTATGTTACTAATGTTATTTCTGTGAACAAAATCAATGTGCAAAAATTGCCTTGCCAAACAACAGTTTCTCCTCCCTTATTCGAGAAATATACATATATTTCCACGTATTTTATCTTTTTTTCACTGTTCAAACGATAAAGTTCCTTTTTTTAATTGAAAATGAAATATTTAAATCTCAAAAGACTAGAAAGTAAAGGCTTAATCAACTGAGGTACTATTGCCGTATGTCTTAATATTTTTATCGGAGAATAGCTGCAGATATAATATGCATATAAATAATATCTACTACATTTGTAATTAATATTTTCAATGCTTTTTAATTTATAAATGGATTTCTTTTGTATGATTGAAGTAATTCGCAAAAAAATGTACACAGAGTATAAACATTAGTGAAAATGAAAAATATATGTATGATGTTAAATTATCTCAAAAACGAGGATAAAACAGTGGAAAAAATTCTTTTACACGATGCTTATATATAATAAAATGTATATCAATTCAATGCAATAAAATGAGTTTTGTATCAAATACTAGAATAAGGATTTATAGGCGTCAGAGTATATCATTTTCAACGAATTTAGACTTATATTCGTGGGTTATTTACATATCTAGGAATATGAAGGGCGGTATTCAGTCAGCACCCTGCACCCTGATTCTAATTGCGAAGCGCCAACTTTCCATTCAAAGCTACTCACTGGTTGGTCAAGACAGCGTATCCCATCCCTGATACGATGGGATACTCACTACTGTATACATATGCAACTCATAGCTTATAGAGAACGCAACTAGACAAGGTATTCGACGAATTGAATGCAACTGCGCAGTCGGCAAAGCGTTCGTCAACTTTGCAGTAAATTTTAGGTTATTTGACGTTTGTTTGAATCTTGAAAAATATTGTTTGCAGAGTATACGGTGTGGTGGATGGAACAGAATTAACATGTCAGAAAATTCGACGAATGACGAATACGCCCACGTCTCCAAAGGACCCTTGAAATTGAAATGTGACTCGGCAGTGGTGAAAAAGTAATATTTATCACAACTACCTCTTTTCACTTCCTCTCACTTGGCTCTTTCATAGATTGAAAACTTTTTTTAATATTAGTGTGTTATGAGGGGTTAATAGGAATTGAAGATTTTTAGAGTTGGGGTTGAAGATAAATATCCTAATTGAACAGGGGATCAATTTGATTGGAAGATAATCTTTTCAATCTCATTCTTTTTTGGATGTATCGATGTGTTCTGTTCCAGAAAGAAGAAGAAGAAACAAAAAGAGCAAAAGACGATAGAAATGGCAAAAATCATTGATGAGGAAAAATCCAAATCGGTTGATCTCAAAAGAACCAAGGCGGAGCTAGCCTTCCAGAAGATGCAAGAGAAAATGGTAAGTAAACTTCAATTGTGTAATTGCTGGAGAGTTACTCCATCTTAACATAATTAGCCACCCTCTGAGAGAAAGTTAATCTATTATCATGGTAAAACTTACAGCAAACAGAACGGATAAAACAAAAAGCATCAATGACACACAAACAGCGAGTGGAGGAATTTAACAGACATTTGGACAGTCTAACAGAACACTTTGACATACCAAAAGTCAGCTGGACTAAATAAATATACCAGTTTTCAGGAGATATCACTTTCAAGTTGCTGTGTAGAATTGTAATAAAAATTTATTCCAAAATATATTTTTTGCATAACAATATAGTGCTAATCGAGTGATTCACAATACAAGGACTCACAATTATCAAAAAAATGTCCTACCTCATAACTCTATTAAAATGTACTCTTCAAATGTTAAAGTGTACTATATGTATATTCCAATTTATTGGATAATGGTCTAATATTCTATATTTCACTGATAAACTATGTGTAATAGTCGTAACTACCACTGAAAATAGTCGTAATTTTATTGCAGTGAAAAAATGTTGAGTCGTAATTGTGTAGGATATAAATCCTAACACGTTTGTCTAAGATATACACGTCTGAGATGTTGAGGCATTGGACTTTTTCAGTAGAAATACTATCGTTAGCTGATCTAATAATAATGGACGGACAGAAGTATGTACTTATTTCCTATAAAAAATAGAACTAAGAATCAAATTTATGGAAATTATACAAATAGACTGGACTTTTTCAGTTGCAGTCATACTATCGTTAGTTGTTCTAATAATAATGGACGGACAGGAGTATGTACTTCTTTCCTATAAAAAATAGAACTAAGAATCAAATTCATAGAAATTATACAAATAGATTGTGGGCTGGTACGCCTTACTTATTCTGTAACAAATATATAGATGTCTCTACCGATCTCACTGATTGTTTAGATTGATCAATAAATCGTCAATATTAAAGTTCAAAAATTCTTCAATCACAACAAATCAAGTACGTCAAATGAACGGAATTCTCTAGTCATGTAGCTGCAGATAAAAATAGGATTATACGAATAATAATTATACAGGTATTAGATGATTTGAAATGGATATTAAATATGCAATCTCGCATTTTATAGACGATGTCAATCCGTGCAGTTACACTGCTTGAACTTGTGAGATTCGTGTTGTTTTTTTGAGCATTGCATTAATCCTTTGAATATTTCATTCTCTTGCTATTATGAAAAGGTTTTTGCTGTGCGAACTAATAAAGTACGAAAAATTTAACGATAAGTATTTACGTTTTAGGGCTTCGCGTGGAGCCAAAAAATATTATATAACTTTGATCTCACGTAATCAAAGTGCAGCTTAATATCAAGATTCCTGTTTCAAAACTTGATATGTGAAAATAATGATAAAGTACTAGCACGGAATGTGATATTCGGTTATGAACAAAGAACACAGTCATTACAGGTACTGCAACCTATTCACAATAACGTCAAGCACCATATAAGGTAGTCATGAATGAGGGAATATTTGTTTTCTAAAAGAAACGCATGGTAATCAGAAATAAGACTACGGAGAATGTGTTACATGAACTCAGAGTGATACCTCCGTTGCCATAGTGAAACACTTTGATGTAATTTTCTGTTTGCACCCATGGATTACTGCCATCGTCAAAGTGCATTGGACACTGATCTCTTTCACGTTCATATTCCTATAAACGAAGATAAGCCGAAATGAAATCCATAACCGAATTGGTAAGGTGGATTTGAAAAGATGTATAATATAAAACAACGTACTTGTAGCTCTAGTGCAACAGCAGCACCTTCGGTGTAGTTACTACTTGTTACGTCTTGGTTAAGGTCACAGTAAGGTCCAATGGCTTGAGACATCAACACTCGATTTAAATCTGCTCTCTGATAAACCCAACAGCGATATTTACTGAATGCATCCAATTCATCATACGTGATAAGGTACGACTTCAAATTTTCTTTCCAGAAACCGATGCATTTCATCTTGTAGTCAGGTGTGCCTATTTTGAACGACGAGTTATTTATTTTTTCTCTTCTGACGCAAATATTAGTTTGAAATTTTCAATTATGTTTGTCTACTGAACTCACTGTAAATGTCTACTGGTCGACCCAAGTGATCCACAGATAGGCAGTAGGTTTCATCGATAGCCACCTCTTTCTGATCAGTATCGCATACCGATAAGTCAGAAATATTTTGCTTACAGTAAATATTTGGTCGAGGGGAAAGTGTCACACCACCTAAAATTCTTGTTTCGAACAATATGTCTCCTCTCTGATTAAACATATATTTTCCTGCCACCGGACATCTGACTGGTACTGGATGTTTTGCTGCAAGTAAACTGATATGGTAAACATCTGCTCGTTGTACCCAATGTCATCAAAAGCTTGGTGCACGAGCGATTACGACTAATTTAGTTCAATTTTGTATGTATACCTAGGAATAAATCGTATTTCCAAGCTTCTTTATTGGGGAATTGAACCCAGGAACACACCGTATGAAAATCGTCTTTGATAACAGCAATACCTCGTCTATATCTTATAATATTATGGTGTTGTGGAACAAAATCAAAGCATACGTAATCCTTTTGGCTGTGAAGAAAATGAAATACTTATTACGTTCAAATTTATTGAAATTTTGCAAATTTGTAATCTTTCGAAATAAAATTTTTTTAGTTTTTTACCATCCATCAACCGTTAATCTGGCCATCATTACTCTGGTATCCCTTTGCTCACGACAGACATAAATAGTTCGTCTATAACGCCCCTCGTCTGGATACCAAGTTTCTATGATATGTGTCTCATTGATGAAGATGTCAGCGTCTATGTTGGCAGTATTTATCCAATCACCCGTCATGTTTTGGGGTAGACGGCAGCCTGGTTCAACGACTTCGGCTTTCACTGGTGTAACCCTGAGACGCTCAGGACTTTTCTCAACTGTTTTCAATGTATTACACTCAGCTGTTATAGAAACACCAATGTATAAATCGTCATCACGATTCTTAAGAAAACATCGATATTTCTCATCCTTTCGAGATTCTTTGGTATTTGCAACAGCAAAAAAGTGATTTTTGTCAACAAACCAGTCTCCCAAGCAGCTATATTCCACCACTAGTCACAAAAAATACCTCAATTTATCGAATGAACTTGTAAAATATTTATAATATAGTTTCGTATACAATTATTTTTAAGTACTCACATGCATCCGAAGTTCCTTCCAAACTTTCGCATCGTTTGTAATTGATTGTAAACTTTTGATTTGTTATCAGAAATTGAGTTCCAGCCGTTTGACATGAACGGATGTGCGCA
This sequence comes from Athalia rosae, assembly GCF_917208135.1. NCBI lineage: Eukaryota > Metazoa > Arthropoda > Insecta > Hymenoptera > Athaliidae > Athalia > Athalia rosae. The sequence goes on along the minus strand of NC_064026.1, from coordinate 29,825,308 downwards.
TCTGGGTTGTTACATTCACCGGTGAATCTGAATCGATTCTATTGAAAAACAGATATGAATATTTCAACTCATAAGTTTGGCAGTTACTTATACATAATAATAACACAGATATCAAAAGTTGGTCTCAAAAACAATTTAGTCAAAAAATCATACTAACTTGATAAGCGAATTGCCAAACACCTTCGAGAGATGATCGACAATTGACAGGGACATAGTTTTCTGAGAATAAGGTGATTAATTGTTGATCTGGATGAATACCGCTGCATACGTTTTCTACTGTTGGCTGGACACCATTTCTTAAATTTACGCAACTGGCTAAATTGGATTAAAATAGAGAAAACTATGTTAAGGTACATATTATACAAGACATTTAATGAGTATCATATAAGCTCTGGTCTGATTATTTTTAAACTTATAGCTAGCTTGAAAACCTACAGGTGATGTTTGATAATCAATAAGCAAGACTTACATTCGAGCTTCTCCAAAACATTGACTGTTCTGACAATAAGCTTAACGCAGTGGTAGCAGATGTCTTTTTGAAATACAAAAGTGTAATTAACATGATATTCTTCAAGCATGTTGACACAGAAGCCCTTGCCAGTCATGGTTTCTGCATTGATTTCAGTCTGTGTTTTTTGGCCATTTTCCCATGAAAACCATGACCCTCTGATTATGAGTGGAATCTGACAAGGGTTTTCATCTTGACCACTTGCTAGACTGGCTGTAAAAAATATGTGATGAATCGTGAGTTTGAAAAGTGGAAATTGATGATGATGCATTCTTTCAGCAAAAGACATAGATAAATCAAATGTTCAAAAATCATTACTTATCTATTTGAACTTGATGACATGGATGAAATACGGCGTTTTTATACTACAATGATATTACAAGAGATAATAACAAATAAACAACAACGGTTATTACTACTTGCTAACAATTGGGCTAGAACAATAACAGAATAATTGAAAAATATTTCATGCTTACCGTGTATAAAGATGCAGCATAATATGTGAGTAAATACTGTCAGTCGTCGTTCCATATTGCAGCACTTGTCAAATCGATAAAACTGAGAAACTTATAAAAAAATCAGTTAATTCAGATTACATTAAAAGTTGCAATTGGCAGACATCGTCACTCATCCACGCCCTACGAAGGCATCATCTAACGATATCACCACCACAAACGCAAGACGGGCCACAGGAATCTCATTCGTATTGCAACAGAGATGAGATCAGTGACACCAGATGGCCTTAAGTGTCACGTCCTCACTTCATCGTTGAGAAGATTGTAACCTGCGTTGGCGGCATAATTTTCGTACGATGTTCAAGTTATGGGCTTCGCGTAAATCTGAAACAATACCTTAAACGTCTTGAAATTGGTGAGCAATGGTTTTTCAGTCGGTTCTCGTATAAATTATTCTCTCGTCGAACGACGTAATACCGTTGATTATAGATTGTTACACTCAAAGGTAATAATTGAATGCATGGTATGCCGAGCTTTCTTAGGAATGTTACTCAGGATTGCATAAGATACCATCACATATTAAATAAATTTAGAGGTTATTTCGCTTTTTTGTTGTTCTAAAAGTCTAACTCAGGAGTATCGAGATATTGATAATAATGAAAATAATTATGAATTATATCATGTATGTGTTACAGTTTGATACAATGGGTAATACATTTACATCAGCCTCAATCGCTGCTACAAAAGTGATATCGCCTGTATCACAGGAGCCTCAGCATCCAGAGCTCAAGTCACATATTCATAAAACGTTCGACGGCGAGCCACCACCAGAATGCCCTATGCATAAATCTAAAAATGAACAATCTGCTCAAACATATGTCAACGAATGTCCAATTGCCAATACAGCTGACAATCAAATTGATCCTCTTAACATGGTCAGTAGTGTCAGTTTAACTATGAGTAACAGCGAAGATTAAGTTACCAAAAATGCAGCAACATCCTCCATACTCTGTTATTTCAACTTTGATTCAGTGTTTGCTAAAATTTTTTTAAATTATTGAAAAAATAATACAACTCAAATTTAGTTAGATATTCGGCAAGAGATTTGTTCAAATTAACTTGACTAAACTGTGACAATGTTTTCATGCAGATGCCTGCCGCTAATCAACAACCTGCACCTGACCAACCATTTCCGCTTCCTACAGAAAGGCAAGTATCTTCAATTCCAAAGGCAACCCAAGATGGATCTTTCTGGGTTTATCCGTCTCAGCAAATGTTCTGGAATGCAATGTTGAGAAAGGGCTGGCGTTGGAAAAATGATGACTTAGCTCCAAAAGATATGGAAGACATCATCAAAATCCACAATGCGAATAATGAACAGGCTTGGCAGGAAGTGCTGAAGTGGGAAGCACTTCATGCTAGAGAATGTGGAAATCCCAGATTGAGAAGTTTTGGTGGCAATGCAACTAATTACTCACCTCGTGCTCGCATTCGTCACTGGATGGGGTATGTAAAATCATTGAAACTGTTACTTATTTTTTACAAATAATTGAAACTACATATATTGTGGCAAATTTAATTACCTTATTTCAGATATGAACTTCCATTCGATCGCCACGATTGGATTGTGGACAGATGTGGGACAGATGTCAGATACATTATTGATTACTACGACGGTGGCGAAGTTGATGAAAAATATACATTTGCTCTGTTGGATGTGCGGCCAGCAATGAATTCTTGGACTAATATTTGGGATAGAATGAAGGTGACATGGTGGCGTTGGAGATACAGTCTGGAGGAAAGTAGCCAAGAATCAGATTCAGCATCTCACTGAGTTTTGAAATTGAATCTACAAATCCACATATAGTATTTCTCCACTGTTATCTATTGTTAATCATAACCATGCTGTAACTTATTATTAATATTGTGAATAAAATTTACTCCAACCATTGTCAAAGTATATATTTCCAAGTTCACTCTTTCAAAAATAAGACGCATTTTTGCCCTCGTGCCATTTTTCACTCATTGTCAGAGAAACTACGAATAAGTTAAATGATTTTATTCAATTGAAACTATGTTTTATGTGAAAATATGAATAACTGATTTTGTAGCTATGGGAAGAGCCATTCGTGAGTTTGAATGTTGCTCAAATTTAGCATTGTCGGGTAAGGGCACTTAAAACAGTTATCACAAGTGTTTATCAAATTTTGTTGAAAGCCAACCCTATCATGTTTATTGGAATGTACTTAGTTAGATCATTGCGAATAGATAGGTATGTTGCTTAATGCTGAGATAATGACTAGTTATCGTTGATTAATGGAAGGCAATTTGAGAAAACAAAAGATATACTCTTGATTGCCATCTATTCTTCAGTCAGTTGATATATAAATGATTTGGCAAAGGGACTTGCAATGAGTCTTGATCGCTTCAGAGGATTGTGTTGTACCTGGTAAGTACAAACATACAGCATGCCTATTGCGAATTTCGGTCATTAGTTTAGACGTTGTTTGCTCATGAGATTTTGAGGGGGGGTATCTTCATGTGAAAATAAATCAAACTTGCGCATGCATTAGAATGATATTGTTAAAATAAATTAAAATACAATTGTGAGATTTAAAGAAGTATGAAACTTCAGCTTCATCCATAATTAAGACTCTTAAATATTCTAAATCAGTTAACAGAATGTTACAACTTAGAGTTCTGAAAGAAATCATATTTGCTCCAATTATATGTACAGTGAACTTGAAAGACGTAAAAAACCTCATGATAATGCGTGGATTCCTTCCACTACTATATATATTGGGATATTCCTGGTGCTACCAAGTGGAACGAATTACCGAGCCTCTTCTGCTGGGTGAAGGCCCACACTGGAATGCACTGACACAGTTATTATACTTTGTTGACATAACAAGTTGTACTATTAATGTGTACGATCCAGCAACCGGTGTTCATAATTCTACTCATATAGGTAAAAAAAAGGCATCCAGTATTTTTTTTTCTGTACAATGTTCAAATTAAATAAATTATTGCGTACAACTTGATATCAAATTCATAGGCAGTCGATATATCAGCGCTATCAACGAAATACAGAAGATTATTCAGCTTAATCAACGTGCACTTAGAGTAAAGGTAAAATAGCTGATATCTAGTGATCGAATGACAATGGCAAGTTGCAAAGTTACGAAAGACAATGAAACCATTCAGAAACTCGATATTATATGATCGCACAAACCATGAGTGCAATAATACATTGATAATCTTTGATAACAACGTTGTTCGTTTCAATCAATAAAATGATAAGCCGGTCTTATCAAAGCTCTCTCCCAATATTTTGTACATTTGACGTATCGGTAGGATTGTTCTGTCACACATATCAAAACCAGTGCCTAGCATACCAGCTGTCGGTCTTTTATACTAATGCCATGGATATTAGAATCACCTATTTTACGCAATTCCAAGTTCTTTACAACAAAGATTATAAATAAAGATTAATGATAAGTATAAATTTCTGGCCCTATTTTTGTACGAGTCTCTTGTTAACAGATGGAGGAGCTGTGACTTTCATTGTTCCAATAGCAGGAACAACAGACGAGTTTTTGGTTTCAACAGGATTGGACATAAGACATGTTATATGGGATGGACAGCAAGATTCGATTCCAAAATCTGCAATAATTTACAGCGCACTGCAAGATTCAGATGGGAGTAGATTCAATGATGGGAAGGTAGACCGAACTGGACGCCTGTGGGCTGGTAGGGATGCTACTTTATCAAAACTAATTACACAATCTGGCTTTTGACATGTTGAGAAAAATTTCAGTTTGTCTTTCGAAATCATTTAGAATTTGTGAGGAACATGTCGTTTTTGACACAATAATTAGCTTCTCAGTATTAACAGTTAAAGTATTTTACAGGTACTATGGGACCAGAGCCTATACCTAATGTGATAACTGAACGAAGTGGAAAATTATATCAAGTATCACAACACTCATCAATATCAACAGAACTAGAAAACATTTTAATTTCAAATGGTTTAGCATGGTCCGCTGATGGGTCAATCATGTATTACACGGACACTGGTGATTCAACTATTGATTCATTTGATTTCGATGCAACTGCTGATCATCCCTTGAGTAAGCTGTCAATTTTTTATCATTCAGATCAACTCAGAAGAGGCTAATTGTCTCCTAAATAGTTTCATATATGGTTAACAAGTATATGTACCTGTTCAGGCAATCGGCAAAGAATATTCAATTTTACTGAGAATGGAGTGACCGGAAACACTGATGGTTTTGCAATTGACACCGATGGCAACCTGTGGCTAGCAAGCTATGGCTCATATCAGGTAGGAATATTTGACATTATGTCATAATCTAGAGACTGAGTACGTGTGAAAGTTACGTTTGTAATTCTTTAAATTCAAATTTAGGTAATAGCTGTGAATCCAAAAACCAGAACTCTACTTTTGACTATCCCCATAAATGCTTCACAAGTTACATCGGTAGCTTGGGGAGGGTCGGAGTTAAATGAGTTATATGTAACCACAGCAAGAAAGGGTATCACAGAGGAGGAACTTAAAAATTACCCTGACAGCGGTGCAACTTATAGAATAACTGGGCTTGGAGCAAGAGGCTATGCCGGGGATAACTACATTATGTATAAGGCATCATCCTATTCAAATTCATGTTATTTATCAAAGTTCTTAATATCAGTATATATGATAATCATATTTAAGCTTGGTTATAGTTGATGCTGTTCAAGGTAACAGAAACCTCATTTACTACAGTAACTTAGTAGGCCAAGAAGACCAGTTCTGAGTTTCAGATCTTGGTTCTGGAAATTGAGTTTGAAATTTATGTGATATTGTTTTGTTATGCGCTCCTGTATACTGAATAGAATAGACGAAAATGATCAGTAATTTTTATCTTTATGCATTCAATAATACAGATTATGATATATTCTCAAAGATATTCTAGACACAATTGTCGTGGAGTAATCAATAATTCATGTACTTTATTGATATAACAATGTCAAGTGTCTACAACATTTACATTGTTTAATTTAACAACAGGCAACAATATAAAAAATTTTGATTATTCCACTGTCTTACATGCATTTACTTCTTTTAACAATGATTCCTCGCAACAGTTGGAATATACTATCTGAATCCTATCGTTGAATACTTATATGAACTTACAATAAGCATGATTATGACAATATTGTTGGCGAGCAGCTGAGAAATGAATGCAAGAATTTGGTCTATCAAAAATCATATATATCATTTAATAACGGGATCGGCGATCTTTAATTAGTTTATAACAATATCAACATATTTCTCTTCATCTTCAGTCTTCACTAAATTATCTAATATCCAAAATTCATGATGTGTTCAAAACTGAACTATTCATAATACATCAATTATAATGTATCTCGTAGCACAAGTTCTTCTCATTTCTCTATTACCTAACTAGACAAGCAAAATATCTCATTTTTTCGCTGTGTTTTGCAAATATTTTGCCACAGTTAAAATAAAGCTTTTGTTAGTTTGATGATATTTTAATGTCAACAATTATCGATAAAAATTTAGTGAGCCATACCAAGTCCAGTAAAATCACAATTGCAAAAAAATCAATTGATGAAGACCAAAACAGGAATGACTGTTTTTAGGGTGATTAACGCACTGAATGAATGGAAATGAAGAAGAATAAAAACAAAATCATCCTGGACTGCATGAATATTGAATAAATTGGCAAAGGTTACTAACTGTAGACAATCTGCCAACTTCACAATAATACCTCCATTCTCTATGCAAGAAATAGCCATGCAGTTAAATTGGGTGATGTGGCAAATAACGAATACATTTAGACGAACCACAGAGGCAGGGTGTATCACTAAGGTTGTGAACAGAATTTGACTCCTCCCCCCCATAGTTGAAAGTAATCTCTTCCCATTGCTTGATATCTCTCGACGCGAATAAACATAATCTGGGCACTATTCCTTCTATTCTAATTGGTACAAGGCTAGAATTCGGTTCGCAGCTATGATTACAATATCGTCCAATATTTCCAAATAACTTTGGATCAATGCAAGTCTTTATTATTCTGTCGTTCAAATGCTCAGATACAACCAGAACGTAGTTCATTGAATTTTCACGTTTGTTTGCTTCTATTCTTGATTTCGCCTCTTCTAATCCTATCACCTCACCAGCATATTCACAAATAAATTGACCCTTTTTGATTGTTTTTGTAGTTTGCAAGCCATTTCCATTAGATTCAGTTGGCGTTACTTTTAAACAATCTAAAGGGCCATGCTGAACTAGTTTGTTACCGCAATTAATGTCACATTTGCAATATTGATTACACTCTACAATAGGACCGCATAATTTTTCATTTAAAATACAACCATCGACATAATTGAGAAAAAAACGAGAACAGGAACAATTTTCTACACATTTCTGCTTGCAGTTACACCCGCAAGTGAATTCGGATTCAAATTCGTCAAGATCTATACCTGGCCCGGGTATATTCGTGACCACATAAATAATGTTTGCCTGTAAATGCTCGTACTGATCTTCACAACCTTTAGCTTCCATTGTTACAATGAATTTGGATCAAAAAATTTGAAGCAACTCAACAGATACTTCAGATGAATGCAGCAGAAAAATAAAAGAAAATTTGTGAAAAAATGTGTTAGCACGTAGAAGATGAAGAACAGTGGTGGTTTATCGGGTTGTACTGACCTTCCAAAGTCCTTGAACCGATGACTTGAGTGATTGAATAGTTTCGCCAGATGGAATTCGGGTGATCTTATAGCCTATGAAAATCACAGCGCCGATAAACGAAGCTTTAATCGTAAAACGTAAGACTTTGCTTGACAGGGATGGTGGAGGTATTCTGCAACAAGAAAAAAACGAATTTTTCATCTCTAGAATTGTACCACAAAAATATCTGGTTATCCACATCAGAAATGCATCTCTGTCATATCTTCACAAATGGTGGTAGGAATCGAAGTGAAATATTTTGAGCGTGCGGCTACAAGATGCTATTTGCTGGATCAGAGAAGTTCAAGCTTATTATTAATGAACTAGACGACCCACGAACCTTAAAATTGGCGGGATTTCGGTGGTTTTCACTTTACCCCACTGCTGTACTATTCCAGATACGTGCCCAATTCCTACAACACCTACTACCCGAACTGGCATATAGCTAGTTGCTGTACGTTGAGGAAGACACGCTAATTGGAGGGAGTGTGTTAGGTAAAGGTCTCGCTCTTTGACAAAAACTTCGCCAAGTGCTGGAAACTCCCCTGTCATCTCAGCAAGCATTTCTTCCAGAAGATCACGGCGTTTGCAACGTTCTACTTCTTCTCTACTAATTGGCCCTTTAGATGTAATCAGATGCCATCCAAGTTTGAACGTCTGCCACCAAGACAGTGAGCTTAACGCTCGCTGTATAGTAATGTTGATTGGTCGATCACCCATATGTACCAAACAATTTGGTACTTTCCTTGCCTGGTCGATAAATATGAGAAGTGAGCACTTCGTACTTGTCGGTAGAATAATAATCGTAGATGCTTAGTGAAAGCATAATGATGCAAAACCTGCATACCTCAACAAAAGCGCGACGAAATTCTCCACCGGGAGCCATCCCAAGCTCCTTGGTAAGATGAGCAGACATGTTCAACAAAAGAATGTACATCAACCCATTGAAAAGCCCATTTTGTCGAATTGCATTGCGCATACTTTCTGAAAGTGAATAGTATGATTGTAAGTTTCAAGTTTAGTCAAGAGGTATTGCTCATATAGCATAGTTCCAATTTGCCAATTTAATGGCCTGAGAACATTTATGAATCTTTGCATACCAAAACTAAGTTCTTGTGCTTCTTGGAGTATTGTTTTTTCATCAAGTTGTAAGACATGCACCCTTGCCTCGCACAATTCAACCATGACTATATGAGGTTGAACAGCTTGTATTATCTGTTGAGAAAAAAAAACTTGGTGAACACTGATAGGATGTTGATAAGGGTTCATGTCCGTTGGATAATCATTGCTAACTGTGAAATTATGTGAAAAGTTCTATAAATACCTTGGCAACATCATTTTGGCTTTCCAGACTGAAATGTGCTGTTCCTACGAGATACAATTTACTACCTCCAGATCCTGGAAGTAGGGTCACTGTCTCTGGCAAATTATTGTCAATGCTGGGATCGTATTCTTTAATGATAGGATGCCGGGAAGATTCTCCAGCATCGCTGTCATTATCCTCAACATCAGATTCTAAGCCTGAACCAATGCTTTCTGCAATCAATAGTTAACGTTGATATATGATGAAAACTTGAGTATCCAACCAACCAATATAATCTGTATTTAGGACGTGTTACAAAACCACTCTTTAATTGTTTTAATTTGATATCAATTGTAGAAAACACAGACACACCTTGAAATTTTCTGTATTTTCGTATTTTTCTATAATAAGACGGCATGACTGAAATGCACTAGCCACTACTATACAATCTATCCAAGGTAGAAATTCTGTCTTTAGTTCAGCATTGATTTAATTATTCAATTAACTGTGGGTTATATATCTCTGTGAAGCCATAAGAAGTCAGTTAGGATTTAGGAACATGAATAACTTATATATTTTACAGCTGTATTAACTGTCCAATCGCAAGTTATACTCAAGTTATATATTTCACATGAGAGAACTTGACTAATCTTGCTTAATCAATTCGATTTTTATTTGAAATTATATAATTATTCAAGAATAATGATTTCAAGAATACGATTCCAAGAAATAAAAATAATCAAGGATTTAGCGCGTACAGAAATAACTGACAGACAGACTGTGGATATCTCTAAAGTCAGCATATCGCTACTAGAGTACCAATTACCATACAAATATCTCCTCATTAATGGACAAGTAGAAGTCACCAAAGTGATTAGATGTGTTTTGATTATTGAAAGTTTGAAAAGTGGCTTTTTTTTCGAAAAATAACATAGGTTCTCAAAACACACATATTCTTGTGCTTAGCGAAATATTAATATTTGTAGTGTTGTCAACAGTTGATTGAGATAATAAGTGAGTAAAAATGTAGAGGTAGCACTCCAAGTGGAATTATCATTAATCGTGGAAAAAATTGTGCTTCAAAGTGGAAAATGGGAAATGAAATACTAAACAATATACGAACCACGTTCATCGTTATTGTCGATAACAATGATCTCACTATCAGGTGTTTCGGTTTGTTTCCATTTATTGCTGGTATCTTGGTTAGATACGTTAGTAATATTTTTAGCCACAGCTGTAGCTGAAGATAGTGGTACCGAGATTGGGTTTTGTTGAGCGGTAGATGTCCTGCCAGATTCTCCTGCCAGCAGTGCTTCCGTAACAACGTGAATATTAGCCGTACCATTTGAATTATGATCTCCCCTTTCATTTATCACACTGAAGTGTTTGTCTTCTGGATTTTGGAAAAAGGTTTGTCTTTCAGTATCTCCCATTAAAGGCTCCTTAGTTTCATCTTGTTTTGCTTCCATTCTCAAACTAATAAATGAAGAAATAAATATAAGTATGTGATAGAATTTTACACGTATCATTCAAGGTTGTTGAGTTGATCTCATAAGTAATGATAGACAGATATTTAACTTTCATGCCTAATAGTCAATCTGACCTGAAAGCTCGATGAACAAGATGTCCTCAAATATACTCACGAGAGTTGAATTGCTAATTGCTAAAATTCAACCAAATTTCTTCTATGGCTCAGAATATATACTTAGATATGATGGAATTTTTCAAGAGTCAGAAAGTGCATAGGAAGCTTAATAACAATCTAATTTTACCACTACCATTAATATCTGACTGAATCTTTCAAGCATGAACGCTCCGATGGTCTAGATCTATAAGATAAGATTCGGTCGATGTTTGACAGATGTCAAGAGACATATTAACAAACATAAAGTTTTAAATTGCTGATATCCTTGGGTACGAACATATTGTCCGTCATACATTCCTCTATCTAATTTTCAACGTCCCATATTGTGTAAGTGATATAACCTCTTATAACAATGTGATGTTCTATTCAAAATAAATCTTCAGGGCATATAAAAAATGGCCAATCATCAAGCAGAATGTTGAATAGAATCGTTTAACACATTTACGTAGTTCCAACATACTGGCTATGATTCATGCATCACGAATGTTGGAGTTCCTTTCAAAGATATAATAAAGTGGTGGATTGACGGATTACAGTGAAGACATAAACCCTATGTATGTGAAATGCTAGCATACTGACCTTCCAATATTAGTTTTAGTACTAAAGCAAATAGTATCAAGTCAATTCATTCCTTATGTTCACGAAATTTTAAGCCAGGAACTAAAATTAAATTGCAGTAGAGATTAGAAATGACAAATGCAAATGATGGTGATGCATTTTCTAAACGTGGACCTCGATATACCGGATGACCGGATATACCATTGGGATTGGCGTTGAAAATAGGTACTGGTGGATATTGCATCTTCACGGGTACAAGATAGGTGCAGTCACGAGCGGCGCCATCTGTCAAAAACATGGGAATATACCTGGTGACAGTTTTGTCCTGTGATAACGCTCGAAGGCAGAGATTTGCTCTGTCAAAACTAAAGTGACAGCCAGCAACAATGAATTTATAGTTTGACAGCTATTATCCAGAAAATAGAATAGTAAGAAGGATTAGTTCTTTAGGTGGTTCTAAAGCAAAGTATTAAACTTTCCACCATAAGTATACTTACAATAAAACCACACGCTCAACTCCAACAGCTTGTGATCTTTAGTTGTTACTAAAAGATAGGAAATCACTTTCTGACAGCTTAGGTTTGAGATATAATTTAAATGAGCTACTCGATGGATCGACTTTTAACACGTATTTATTATGTAATTCAATGTTTGCGATTTGCACACTTCATATGAACCTTAAGATTTTTCACATCTCATTTATGGTATTATAAGTTATTTTGAGCTATATTTTCTTAAATATATTCTTATTTAAGCGACAATTGAGTGCATTTTTTGTTTGTGCAAATTGGGAGGTATCAAAATATCTTCTATACGTCGTAACGAAAGCAATTACTTTTCTTTAGATGGACTTTTTCTGGTCCATACCTAGTAGGACAATAAGTTTGTTTTTCATTTATCCCATTGTTTACTACACTTGCAAATATTTAAGGCCGTTTATTCCACAACATAGGAAACTGTTGGTTAATTTGATTTCAAGTCATTTTATCGAAACAAGCTACTTTTACTCGTGCCATCTGACTTTTATGAAAAATATAAAACCTCGAATATGCGTATAATGATAGAGTGCTGGATATTGGTGCAATTACCAGGCCTTCTTAGGAATCACATATTTCCAAGTTCACATTGCTCCAAATAAGATCAACACAGGTAGGCTGCGGTACCTGCTACTCTTGTTGAAAGTCCTGTGATAGTTATTCACTTTAGGAAATGCAGAATAGTTGGGTAATAAAAATTTGCCAGTTGTTATAAATGTGGCAGACTCTCATTTAACTATCCTGTTCTACAATTTTCTTATCCAGTTACCTATATCGTATCGTATTAAATTACGGACGCATAACTTTATACCAGTCTTAAAATTACTTGGACGAGCAATTTTGCTTGCCGGATACATCCATTATTCTGAACTAACTGCTAATTAAAATTTTCTTGTTTTCTTCTTAGAAAAATGTATTATCTATAATATATCCTTATTTTTTAACATCCTAGAATTCTAGTAGAACATGCATTGACAGCAACAATGTATTCTGTGAAATATTTTACCTTTGAATATTCAGCACTCTACCTAGTATGTTATCTCTTACATTGTGTCTTTTAGCTCATTTGAAATAATTAGCATAATTTAATTGTTTTTCACCAACCCTTATATTAGGTACATTTAGGTATCGATAGTTTTTACACATATAAGCTCATTCAATATAATTATAGAAATATTTTTCAGTGCACATGAATTACTTCTAACATGACGTATAACAATACGCCATGCAATATGCATTCCCTGTTTTCAACTTACTCTACAGATTCTGACTAGTGCGTAGTGTAATGCCTTTATATAATTTACAGATTTATGCACGCATTTCACCGTAACAGTATAATTTTATACGCAAAATCAGTATTTTTATTATACAACCATGACTGACTTTATAGTATTTCATTTGTACAGGGTATTCGACAGCATCGCAAATCCATCAGAAATAGGATACCTTCAATTAAACGATATCTATTTTCGTTTGTAATTGAAATGATTTCGTCTAAATACCTTGTATTACGAAAAACCAATAAAGCCTTAAGTATTGACTTTGGGTTGAACAAAATTTTTTCCATCATTATCTCATAAGTTACTGCATATTAAGGAACATTTAGTGTCGAGGTTTATGAAAATTGTGCACTACTGTGTGCAGTGCTGCTTTAAACTTACTCAGCTTACTCAGTATATGTATCAACTTTTAAACATATGAAAATGATGAATTCCAGTCTACATCAATTTTATGAATAAATAACGAATCGAATTCTCAAAAACAGATGGGTAATTCATCATTATCAAAGTTGTTAAAAATTTTATGACGTAGCTACAGCGATTTGTCAGAATACATATTTCGAGAGCAACTCTTTTACAACAGATTTATTCTATGAAGAAAAGATACTCCGCAACCTATTGACATACTTGTATGTCGAGAACACTGCAACCCAGGTATGAATCGAAACAGCGCCGAAATCTATTACATACAGTTCAACTTACAAAATAACGTTAAGCTACGTACTTACAATGGACGATAAATATTTAATATTGACCCAGATAATATTCTATCTCTACATAAATTCGATTTTCCAATTTTAATTTATGAAACGAATACAGTAGACCACAGAAAATTTTTATTGATTGTAACTTAATTTTCAAAACAACAGTTTAAATCTGCTCTTTACACTTCATTGACATTGATAGTTTAAAATGATGTTTTCTAGAGAAAAAACATATTTTGATCACCTTTGATGCACCAGAAATTGAAATGGATACAGAAATAATGGATTTCACAATTTATGAGTACACATCTTGGACAAATAACAGTTTACACTGGCAATATCCCTCAGCTTTCTCTCAGACACAAAGTAAATAATTGAATATAACATAAAGATCAACTCGCAATCTAGCTTCGTAAGAAATTTGAATAATCTAATTCGTTGTGAGAGTGCTTGTCATAACAACAGTCAAATCTCAAAGCTTGAATTATTTAAACTACTCATCGTATATTGAAATGTTGTAGAACAATTTGTTTGGCTATATCCTCGATATGAAACATACCAAAAACGCAGATAAAGCCGTATCAGCTGTTAAAATGTGATCGATATGTATCCTTGTAACCTCCACTTGGATTTGGATTTGGAACCATAATGAAGAACATAGCAATAAAATAACTGAATGTATTCGACTGCAACATTGAATAGGTCTGGTTTTATAACCACGCAAAGTGATTGCACTGTGAAGTAATCGAACTATCTCCAAATAACTAAAAAACAACATCAAATTTATATTATTAGAGAAATAATTACTACCATCGTAATGCGCCGAATAACATATTCTTGAATCAAATACACAATCATCCTTTGGTGGTTAAACAAAAATGCAGCATTTTCTGCAATAAAAAGGATTTACTCGCTTGTGTATCTCTTAAGAGTTATTTATTAAATAATGTAACAGCCGGCGCGATGCGATAACTGATCTTAAGCGTTAATATTTTATTATTGCATAGAAGACTTTTTCTGCAGTCAATTGAATCTTTCACATAGTCACTTGATTATGAGTCAATATTGGCGCGTGTAGAGACCCAAGTTTGAGTGAGTGATGGACACATTACATGTTAAATGGCTGTTCTGTTCAATTTAGCCCTAATTTTTTTCAAATAAACGATTGATAAATCTTCCGAGAATAATTTAGCATCATTTTATTTGAGAATTTCATCGATATCTACTTGTATTAGATCGTTCCAGAACTGACTCATCTGATCTCATATATTTTTGTAACGAGAGCATTCCTTTGTCAAAAAAAAAAAAACATACCTCGAGAGACTACCAATCAGTTTAGCATTCTATCGATAATATTCTTCGACTGATGTTGCATTTTCATGGATAGATTTTTGTTATACGTAACACAGAATATTGTATAAATTTGTGTGTGTATCTTGAACAGCCTTATGGAAATATAGTATTCAATTATTCTGTAGCATTATAACAATAAATTATCATTTGTTATTAAATAAAATAATAATTGAATGGACTAGTATAGATTAATAGGCCTGCATGCATTAAGATTAGTTTTCTCATTCAACATACCATTATATAATGATTACTCACATTTGAACAAGCAATGATGCACGGTTAGCACAACTTTATGCGCTTTGATTGGCTGGCGCTCGATGTATCTGAAACAACATTTGTTAATTTAGAAATAGTTGATATACACTCGTTATAGAACATTTGCTTGGCTAAAATAATAGTAACTAAAACTAGAACAAAATATGAATTTGTATTTTAATGACTGTGGACAAAAGACAAAATTGATCAAATGGAACTTTTCTACAGGTCAATATAGCAAGGAGGAATTATTTGAACAGCAACTTAGAAATATTCTTTCTACATGTGTATATTACATCATAAATAAATAAGATGCTGTGAAAAGAATGAATGGTTGTACTACTACCTGAACTGAAAAGTGAACTACAAAATGATTTTCAATAATTTTAATCATTTTCACACACAACCGTTTATAACACTGCACATGAATCAACTTTCACATTATGTACGTACCTATGTATATTATGTTAGTACCTGTTTAACCTCCAGCGTTGCCATATCCACATCTACATACGTAATAGGGAGACCTAATTTATTATATATATTCCTAATTAGCATGAATGAAGTGGAACAGTTTTGATAAAGAATCATGACACAAAATTACCTCCATTCGATGTAGCCCCAAATGCATTGATTAGCGAACAGCTTTGACTCTTCTGAAACATTGAAAATATGGCAACGTGGGCACAGATATTCATTGACGTTCTACAACATACATACATATAAGTATTTCGAATGATAATACTCACATCACCCATTACTGCTATAGGTGTTGTACCAGTCGCAATTGCCACTTGATGTTCAATTAAATAAAACATGTATTCATCATATAGTAGCCGTATCAGATGGAATGAACCAAAACTTGCAGCACTTCTTAGTGTAAGATCTCTAATGACCATGGAACTGGAACACACGAATATAAAACCAGTCATTGTCTGAATATTATTACACGCGGCAATAAGATTGACCAGAGAATATAGCTTTACCTGTAGAATGACCATTTCAATAAAAATTGACGTGCAGCTTTTGCAAAAGTTGGCTTTCCCTCATAGGGTTTAAGTATCTGCGTGACAACGCCTTTCAACCACACTGCCCATTGCTCTAGTGAATTTTGTTGCTGTAGTGTAACTTTGAAGTCAGCTTCCAGTCGTTGCACAACCGCATAATCACACTGACAAACCCACGATGCCTACGAAATTGATAAAATTCAATATTCATATCTATCAAATTTTCAACATGAAACTTTGAAAAATAGATTGCGCTTACCTGCTCTTGAACGTTGTGAAAATCAACGCGATTTAAGTCTGCCAGCATTTGATTAATTTGACTAGAGTTTTGGAGTACGGCACGAGCGGCCTGAGCAAGATGATTTAATGATGTATACCGTCGCAAAGTTTGTGCAAATGCTGACACAGCTGTGAGCTGCAAGATTAAGTAACATTAAGAGTGTGACATTGACATGTTATTCAAAAAGTTATTGACTACAACTGATGGAAAATGATTAAAATTGTGTAACATGAGAATTGTAGCTGAAATTTTAAATAAAATACGTACTTTGATTTGCATCATCTCTTCTGGACAATCATTCATAGCCGAAGTCAACCAGGATTCAAGACCTTTTGCAAAGTTTCTTATTGACTGAGTGAGGGAACCTGCAGAATATAATTGTGTTGCATATAATCTGTACCCATATCAATTAGAGGATTGTAAGGCGCTGTTTATTAAAAAGTATATCACTTACTCGGAATGGGACGTAAGACATCTGGCATAAGTACTTCGACAAGATTCTGGTAGAATGTATAATCAACTCTCCTAATGAAGTCCTGAACTGCTGAGCACTTACACATTTGATAAAGTTTAGTCCTGAAAATTATTATCGACAATAATAATGATACTAATGCGATTCGTAGATGACTAGCTGCCTGAATATTTTTTGAAAACTCACTTGGACAGATACTTTTCTTCCTCACACTCATCTCCATTATTATTATCTTGACTGCGCCAAAATTCTCGCCATAGACTTTCGACTGTTGTAAATTCAAAAGTCAAAACTGCATCTAAGAAGGCCTCGCAATGCTCCCTGTATATACTGCGGAACGTGTCAATATCTTCTAATGTACAATCATCAGGCAAGGCTGATCCGTGACCAACGTCAATTTCAGGGAACTCAGGAATGGCACCACTTGCCTCACCCAAATATTGATGATATTGTGGTGGAGAAGTGTTGTTAGAAATATTCGTGTTCACATGAGTATTGCCATCATATTCTTGTTTCGTATTCACAAATTTGAATCGCTTTGCTTGAGCATTTGATGCTTGATGCTGACGTGAAGTACCATCTTCATTCAACATTATCAATGGTGAACTTGGTTTCACACGAATTCCATAATAATGATATTTAGAGTTCCCCCTATAAATAATGTGGAATTGAACAATAATATATAATATGGTTTCGTTTGCCTTTTTTGATTAACGGAAAATTATATCTTGTAACTTAAATAAGCAATGAACAGCATGTTCTTACCGAGTGCCCAATCGTCTAGTTCTTAGTCCTAAAAATACTGAGCGAATTAATTTGCCAAAACTCGCCGCATTCACAGGGTCCAATTTATTGTCTGAGCAATGACGTAAGTAGTGATTATAAAGCGTTGATCTTGGAAGAGACACACCATCTGCTGTTTCATAATTTTCCAACAGCCATTGTACCTGCATAAATAGTTGTTGTGAATTAGATAACTAATTCCTTCACAGCTCCAAACAGTGTTACAAAACACTGACCTTATTACAAAGTTTTTACGATGACATATAGCAGTGCAATGGAGCAGCCTTACGCGCCATCATTTCATTGAAACATTGGAAGCAAAAGTAACTCAAATCTTTGGTTATTATATCGAATAGATTTGAAAAAAAACATAAATAAGAAATAATAATAGTTAGATTTAGGTTCAGAGTGTTGTCAATGGAACAGCAGTAAGTAGATGTAGTTCAAATTTGTCAAATGATTACTTATCGAGGTTCAGAAATGGTATTAAATGATGAGGAAAAGCGCTAGCGGTAAAGCATAACATACATGCAGATAGACAACATCAAGTAGTATAAGAAGATAGCTAACAAATGGCGAGTCGATATGGCTTACGGTGGCCTGGGAGACTCTAGTAGCATGCGTGATGTTAGCTGCAGCAGCAGCAGCCTCTTCCACGCTAACTGCCGTGCCACCTGCATTTCCGCTGATCAGGTATGTCCCTCCACCCCCGCTAACCACTGCCTCCTATCAAACAACCCATCATCCCGAATCCTCGTTATTCCCCAATGTTAGTACATACACAACGTTGCAAAATATGGAAATACGAGAACAAACATACTATGAGACTATTTCAAACTGAGCTCGATTGATATCCAAATGTTTGGTCTGCATTGGAATTTATGATTGTTGGTTAATGAATTAGTCAATGAATTCTGATATTCAGTGATCGAATAAGCAATAAATAAACTGCGATTTTAATTTGCCTGATAGGAATGCGATCGTCAAAGTAACAATTACACGGAATATTAAAATATGACACTTATCTTTCACATGATTTCAGACAGAACTTGTTATATCTGATGATCATTATTCAAGGTCTCAAACATGCTTTGATTGACAAGGTTGAGTGAGTAATACAAAAGCAGTTTCCACAATATTGCATGGTAGTAATCAAATGGAGGTAATAATGATGTGATTAAAACAGAAGTCATACAGAATCATTCTATAATTATAGCAAGAACCAGAATGTATGAAACGGAATACCATCCTTCTGAACATTCTTTAGTTAATAAATAGTGATCTGTCATTTCAATAGATTAATCTGAAAAATGGCTAAGAAATACTGCTAATACCTGAGAGCAGATCTCCTGCTGCATGAAATATAAAATATGAAAAATCCATTAGTAGTTTTTTCAAACTATTCTATATTCTAGGCAGAAGTAATAATTCCGCATAGATCAGGCTGTACTAATTACCTATGTATTATACTTTCGAAGTCTGCACATCTGAAAGATAATATCTAGCAATCTTGGACATGCATCGCTATCATTTTTCAGGGATAATCAAACACATTTGCTCCCTTAAAGTAATCAACAAGGCTGAAGCAAAGTTTACCCAAAAATTATTTTTTCCCAATAACGTGATATTCGATAACGGAATAAGTTTAGAGGTACGTACAGCATTTTCAGTTTGGGGACTAGCCCGAGCTGCAGCTGCCGAAATAAGTGCGTGCGTTGTAGGGTCGCCATCTACGACACTCTGTTGAATCAAATAAGTCCCATTCCCCTGGGACAGTAGCTGCCCGGCTGTGGCACTCGATCCTTGTCCTGTGACCTGCCAACACCCGATCTTATTAGAAACGTCGAAGCTTAAGCATTCTGCCACACCATTACTTTGATGCCTATTTAATATTTTCTGTGCATCTTACTTTGTATATTACTTATGATTTGATGATTATACCTGGGTATAAGTAACTGGTGTTGAAGCAGGTGTGTAATACTGACTCGAAGCAGGGGTGTACATGGCCCCTGCCTCGCCGACAGCATATACTGGATATGTCCTAGAACGATGTGAAGAAAATTTGTTGTAACCTGATGTATGTGTAACAGCAATATTATGGATTCTACCACTTATTTACAACAGGTAAAATTATTACAGAAATACTTTGTCTGAGCCGAATCAACTATGATTTGTCAGATAGCCCTAAGAAACAACTATAGGTATCTTGCAGATAAGAGTATACTCACATCTGTCCATTGGTTGGTATATATGTTGAAGTATCCCCCTCGACATACTGGACATATGTCGGGTGTGATACAGACTCGGAACCCACTGCCTCGGAGTCACCTGACACTGTAACAAACGCAAAAATTTAAAGAAAAAAAATTAGACTTGAATGGTACAGAGATTGTTTACCATACGATAGAATAGTGTTTTTACAATGATAAATAAAGCAGCAAGAAATGAAATGTAAATATTCAAGGTATGATGGCAATGAAAACAGATATGCTACCGCTAAAGCCCGAAAATCGATAATCTGTAGAATCACTGATTTCTACACTTCAGCGGTAACAGACATATTCTATTCACAATAAGATTTTACCAGGAGGAAAAAAAACATACAATAGTAGATAGTGCATGCAGATTGACAGTAGCCCTCACCTACAGCCGTTGTGAGGGACGCGTAGGATGGTGAATCACTGGTGCCTAGTGTTCAGTATGGAAGAACAGACGTGCATATAGTGAGCCGCATGGAAATTGCCAAGTTTCTACTCAAATACTATCGCAAGTTAAATCGTTTGCATGCTTACCTGCATGTAGGCATATGTATAATCGAATATAACTTTTATTTTCAATTTCAAAACTTTGTTGGATTCAGCTTAAGCAATAAACAAATAGAAATATATCAATGCTAATGTTTTAGTTTGTGAGGATGAATTCCCGCAGATAAGTGGTTCCAATTTTTGAGTAAGAGACCTCTGTTTCAACTAGTAGAAAATTTTTCCATAACGACAGAAAACATCAGCGACTTACCTGTAACAGTAATGTAGTGTGGTGATCCACTAACAATCGTCCCAGTAGCAGTAGAACCTGTATCGGTATCAACAAGGGTGTGTTGACCAGAATGTGTAGTATTCACTACAACTTGCGCAGTAACATGTGCGGAAGTGCCTGATGAGCCGTTTGAGGAATCTGCAGCTGTTTCGAGTGAGTCCTGAACCAACAACTGAATCATTATTCATAGTATGCATGCTCTTGAAGCCAAACATTTTTCAAAACAAATTCAACTACATAACTGTGACCGATGAAAATTGTGAAATTCTCTTCAGTAAAGCCACATTCGTGTATATATAGTTCAAGAAATAAAATTATTCTATGTGATTAGTCTACGAGTTGATGGGTTAAATTAGTTTTGGATCAATTCTTTCTGGTATATGTTTGACGCACCTTTGCTATTGGTGAATATAGCTCTATTAATCTGCACTAGAGATTCGACTTGTATATCTTTCACAAGATATTAGATAAATATTCAAATAACTTGCTTTATCAAAGCATATGAGCAGATGGCTAATGTCCCTTATCAGACTAGCCACATAACAGCCCCGAAGCCTGACAGATACGATATCCACAACTAATATTGATCTATATTGATATCACAATTTTTATTTGCACACACCACACTATCTGTTATTTGTAATAAAAGGGTTTCCTGGAAGTATGCTCTTTTGACGTCAGACAAAATTATCATATACAATCACATCTTCGAAAATTTTCACAGATTCACAGAAATCTTAAAATCTGGAGATGTTTCATGGATAGAATCAAGAATAGAATGCAATACTTACAGCTTGTCAATAATACATGAAAAATAATTGAGTCAGAGCATGAAGCTCATTAAGATAAAAAAATGTAGACTGGAAATTCAATTTCTCTGGACCAAGTGGATCACAAATTAGAAAAGCCTTACACGTTTGTCACTACACTCAAAGTATTGCCACACCAGTGTATAGATGAATAATAATTTTGAATGTTACCAACCTGGATGGGTTGGACTTGAAGGCTATTAGGGCTGGAAGGATCTGGACTGGTGACTACGGTGATTAATTGCTGACCCCTGGTGGATTGAGTTTGAGCTGCGCTCCCACTACCATTAGAGCTCGAGGTGGTTACAACGACAATGCCAGACTTGGAATCTACTCCTACTCCGCTACCACTGCCCCCGCCATTACCTACCCCCGTAGAGGTAGCAAGAGTATACTGGGCTCCCGTCGTAGTCATGGTGATCACACCCTCTACTCTCTCCGCAGCCACCGAATCACCACCTCCGGCTTCTCGCTTTAGAAGGGATGTATCTGCAATACAAGCACACACACATTGTAAACAGCATTCAACTGAATATCAATAACGTCTTCTTGACTAATCAGGGAGAGGGAAAAGCTTTCCGAGAAGGTAGTGGCAGATACCCAGCATTTCATGAATAAAAAGGTTCCAATATGATAGAATCTCATCATGTCAACTACTTGCAGGAGAAATCTTTGATTTTGATTATTATTCATAAAGGCTAACTTTTTTTAGGATGGCTAATATTTTTCAGAGGGTTTGTGTATCATATCACAATAAATTTCAATGTGCTATTTTTGTTAACAGAAGTTTATGCCTGTCATGAGATATGATGTAAATAATAGAGACCTTATAGACAGATTTCAAAGAATCGCCAATCTGCTTCATTATTGTGAAATTGTTATTTTGTTGGGCAAAATTTATGAACTACTCAATGTGGCAATCAGTATTTAATAGCGTTGTCTCTATCCTGTTTATTTTGTATTCATTAAAAAAACTGATAAGTTGACAACTTTTCTGCCAATTTTACATTCATCATAGAAGTTGTATAACAATCCAACTGTAAGATAATACAAGAATTTGGAAAAATCAATGTCATAGCAAAATCATTATTATCATGTACTGAGCATGATATAAAATCTGAACCAATATATGGATGGTCTGATAAAATTTCTGCAGGTGTGTCGATAGTGCTGTTTGTGAACCATAGATCAAAGGGAAGCCAACTAGCATAAATCCTGCAACAACTGCTCCATCAGATTAAATTTGATGGAGTTTAATAATGTTGATTTCATGTATCCCTTAGAGTGACAGGTACCAAAAACATGTAGGGGGATAAATGAAATACACACGTGACTAGGTAGGGATCAGGGAAAGAGCAAAGGTAGGTAGATAGGTAGGTACATAGGTAGAGCAGGTTACATTGTAAGAGCAATTAGAGGGAATTATCCCCACTCCCAGCTCTCCTCCCCCCCCCCCCCCCAAAGGGGAGACTTATAAGCTGCAATGAGTATTGAAACTTTCTAGCCGCATCATAGATGAGGCACCTGGTACATGTGCTATTGATGATACTGCATTTAATTGGAAGATCAAACTGATACATCGAGTACCAACAATGAATATACACCCCTGTACATAACAATGGTCATCCACATGGGTTCACTTGAGAGTTTTCAATTAAGTGTGTCTCAATAAAATATGTTACAAGATTCTAAATTGAAATACCCAACTCGAATTTAAATTTTATATCATCGTTGTTAGGGAATAAATAATATTTGTTTACTAGTAATATTTTTTTTTTTTTATTGTTCGCAGGTAGACATAAAATCTGCAGCTTGAGTTGGAAACAAGTAGTGATAGTTTGCTGGTGTTAATGGGCAAGAAGATGTTTGATCATTTTGGATAGACAATATCATCTAGCTGATTCTAGTAAATATTTTTGGAGTTAGGTATATAAAATGAAAAAAAGATTTTGCCATAAATGAGTTCAAGAAAGTTTGGGTACAAGGGTGTTGCCTTGGTAACAACTAACACCTTTATTAGAATCAGATGGTAATACTCAGCACTATGGTACATACAACTCTCTACTTCAAAAGGAAGTGGAAATTACTATCTGTTTGTTGTTGACTGCGTTCATCATTTTTCTAATATACATGGATTCATCATTCAGAAATCGTTCAAGGCTTGCTGTTATGTGATATATTTATTATGACAATGTAGTATACTACATGTGATACTGAAATAGGCAGTTCCATGTTAAAAGAAAGTATGTTTTCACATGTATACTCTGAGAGCTACAAGCAAGGTATCTTATTACATAACAAGACTAGGATAATTAGGTAATTTAATCTGTGATTTCCCTTCTAGCAGTAACAATGAGGAGGATCAGAATAGCATGCGCCAGTAATTGCCAACCATTGAGATAAATGTTGGCGATTCAGAATACCAACAAAAATTCTTTCCAATAATTTCAAAGGATATCGGAAGTCTTTTGAATGTTGGAAGCTGCTTCTACACAATAGCAGTAAAAAAAGGACACTATATTGCCGAAGCATCAGGTGAATATAAAAAATAAAAGTTTGAGAATCACTGGGTCAGGCAACTATGTTCTGGGGCTACTACAGGTGATTCAGATTTCATCAAAACAAGACTGTATATCATATGAAAAGGAAATCCTGTCTTAGTTTTTTTGCAGATACGGATCATGGAGCAGGATTAACAGCTGATATGGGTCTAGTCACATACTACAAAATTATGATAATTCATCTCCTTCACATGAATTCAAATTTCTTAGAATAAACATAAAATTCAGAGTATAATTTTTTGTTGTTGGTTCGTCTAAAACATATTTTGCCAACACCCATAACATTAGGTTTGTCAGATATCAAATGTTTGTGGCTAATCCTAGGTCAAAGTAATGTATCATAAATTGATGCAGTGACAGTGGGACGTTTAACTTATTTTGTACATAAAGTATAACAAGGAGAAATTTCCTCTGAAAATTTATTAGGTAATTCATATAACAAAGAATCGATTGTTCATTAATGGAATTACCACAAGCGAATGGTTTCTAAATCAACAAGACCATGATATTAAGACAGTATTTCAGCATAAAATAATCCATTTTATAGGGATTCCAATTTTGCCATGTATAAAGTGAGGTAGCTTGCAGTACACGACTGTTGTTTATTACAAGGGGTAACAAAAGGGGGGTCGCTGTTACCAGCCAAGCGTAACAACCAGGTGTAGATGAACTCTATGAGGGAGATTCCAAGCATGTATACTTTTATTCATCTTTCTCATTGAAAACTCAAACCTAAGATATGCTTTTCACGTGATAAAATTGTTCACATGCAATGGCTTATTGATTAACTACCGATAAGACTACTTTAATTACGAATTTTCTGTGCTTTGTTCAATACTTGAACAATAACAGTAGGTAGTTATAACTGTGTTTGATAATAAATATGTCCAATTAAGCATGAGAACAGGATAGAACCCCTGAGTAGCAAAAGTGAAGCATGAGCACATTATATTTGCCATTAGTTAAAAAGCCTTCAACTATTACTAAATTGTAACAAACGCAATTTATCAACTCAAATCATTATTATCATTTTTTTCAAACACATTGGCAATGATTGTGTACAAATTTTACAATACAATTTGAAAAAAAATTACTTTGAAAAAATGTGACTAGTTGCCATCAAAAATAGAAACAATAGTGTGCTCGAATATACAATAATTTAAAAATTACAAAACCGTGCAAAAAATAAATGATTGTAGCTATGCAAAAAAAACCCTAAGTTACAGCGTGACTTGGTGTACCATATACCTTGAGTGTTATTCAAGTGCCTATCATCACTGCACTATTCTGACATTAGATGAATGATTAAATATTTGTAACGTTAACCGCAAAATGTTACTCCGATCGTAAACATAAGAAATAAGAAACTAGCGTACAATTATGCAGCCATCTTAACTACACAATCAATCGGTCGCACCTGTTTTCATGAATGACGAACAAACTCGTGGCCTCTAGTCTATCGGCTTCCTTGACAGGTGTCTTGACGACGTCCAGGATTTCTCGAGGTCGACGCTGCAAATCACCGTGGAAACGAACTGGAATATCCACGCTAGAATATTGTTGACGACGAGCAGCGGATTGTCAGTTGTCTGCTGCTGCGGTCGCCTTGGCTACGGCATCACATGCCGCAGAACACCTCATTCAACGTCGTTGATTCTGATTCATAACTTATTATAAACGGCATTTCGATCCAAGGAAATATGCTGGCTCGGATACGGTCGTATCGAGTTTTTTCTCCACTATTAAGTGTCTAATTATATACTCTAAGATTAACCGAAATTCGCACCTAACATCGATCGCTAAGGAACTGCTTTTCCTACGCCACGCCCAGCAAATGTTAATACGCCAAACGCACTAGCACAATGTGGCGGTGCCGACTACATAATCTTCGCTTCCGTGACAGGTGTCTCGAGTCGTTTTCGAGCTCTCGATCCATGGGATCGTTCTAATGATCGTTGTGGTTGTCACTGCCGATTATCACTGTTCCCGAATGCTGATAATCGTTGTTGCATGGTGCTCATTCTTCTTTATAGATCAGTGAGGTATGCTGCAGCGTTGATCAGTTGTTCAGTCATGAACATAAAACTTTTCAGCTATGCATTTTCACTTTCCAGATGAATCGGCGGCGGTTGAAATGAGGATACCTATATGCGATTTTTTCTAATTCATAAAATATACTCACTGTAAAGCGATCGCAAATTTTCCGTAACACGAAGACGTGGCTGATTCCTTCGATGATAGCTGGTCGCAGAATTTGGGGACCTCCTCCGATCGTTCGGTACGACAATCATCCGAGCAAATCCATAATTATTATTTTCACTTTGGTAGTTCATTATTAAGCAATTATTAAACTGTGTTCACAACGTATTTCGTATGATGTAACCCTGAGATACGGTATCCACGAGACAATTATTTATTTAACTCTTAGTATCCGAATTTTAGGTGTGAGATAAATGCAAAGCGCCTCAACGAAACAAAAGATAGTTTGTGAAAATCTGAACGGCGTGTCGGCAATGTCACAACTTCCGGTAATTCAAAAGAGTTCTGTTTAGCGCTCGCCGCCTAACATCCGGTTATCTTCTAAGTCAAGATAGTTTAGATAATTGAACTATCTGTATATACAATTTCATCTTATGCAAATATCCAGTGAATATTAGTCCTCCATTCTTGTAGTATGCTCGTGACATAAGTAGCGTAGTGTTTGTTACTTATCAAATATCGAAAAATGATGACTTCTCTGGAAGCAGAAGTAGATAGTTTACAAGGGAGAACCATGGAAGATTCTGCTATACTCGAAGTGAGTTCGATGGCTGCTGGGGGTTTGGTTAAACAGGAAAGTCGGGATGTAGATTTTCTTTCCAACTACAGTACTTCGGTTGAAGGATCTGTGGTAAGGATAACCTATAATTGACTATAACAACTATAACAGTTGTCAAAAAATATTACCTTTTTGACAACAATAGCCATCTGAACTGTTGTCATGAGCGTAAGAATGAAGAATGTATGGGGGTAGTGTTTTGCAAGTTTGACAGTTTTTTTGTCAACAATCAATCAATGGATTACTGTGAATGAACTATAAATATGCTTCTAATTATTTGCTATGTCAGAATTGCATGTAATCTTTTGAATGTTACAAAACGTTTCTGTTCTCAGGTGGCATCCCCATCCATCGGTAGTTTTTCGACTTTACCAGAACAAGAGATATCTGATTTCCCTGCTGATGCCAGAGATCTACAGGTTAAAGTAGATAATCCTCAAAAACATCTTGAAACGTTGGAAACATTCATTACATTCCGGATTACAACACGTGTATGCAAAATAACTTATCAAACTTAATAGATGATTCGGATTTTTATATGCAAATAGTGAAAAATGTTGAGCAAAATCTACAAAAACATTAATTAAAACCATCAAATTTTCAGACATCACGTCCTGAATTTGAAGCATCTGAATACATAGTACGACGTCGCTACAATGATTTCAATTGGTTGCGTCAAAAACTTGTGGACACATACCCTACGCACATTATTCCTGTGAGTTGGAAATTTTATTGGAATTGATCATTCTTTGCTTTCTCTCTGGAAGAAATCCAGAGAAGAAATCTGGAGGAGTCTTGTCAACTAATTCCTATTTCACATAATATAATAATGCTTGAATGCAGCCAATGCCAGGTAAACATACACTCCTTGCTCAACTGGATCGATATTCAAAAGAATTTATCATGGCCAGAATGAAACTATTACATGGATTTTTAAATCGTGTCGTTAATCATCCAATTCTGAGTTGCGACAAAAATCTCTATATTTTCCTGACAGCCAAACCAGCCGTATGTATTCCTGTTATTAAATGTACAAGTGTATTTCCGGAAGGGACGAAAAATTTATGTCTGTCATATTCTTTTGAATAGGAATTTTCGATTCATCGCAAAACTCGGAACAATGTTCTTGTAAAGATGACTGATTCCTTACAAAATATGGCTAGTGTATACACAATGAAGCAACGGCATCTTGAGCTGGAACAAGTGCGAGATTATTGCGTTGCATTAGTTGATAAACTCTTGACAATAGATAAAATAAGTCATCGAATTCAAAAAGAAAGACAAGGTAGAATAATTTCTATTAACAGCATACCTGAGAATGCAGATATTCGAGGTAGCTGTAAAACATATTTACTGTTTTTTTGAATCGTGCCTTGTGAACAACTATGTTTTTTCATTCTTCTACAGAATATTTAATGGAACTACATCAATTACATCCAATATTTACCCTTTGGGCTTCATCTGAACCAGAGTTGAATCCTATTCTGATAGCAATTGCTAAAGCTGTCGAAAATAATGCTGTAGCCCATCAAAATGTACTCGATTCATTCCCAGATGAAATAAGAGAATATTTGGCATACATTGATGCTGTAAGAGATACTTTAGTCCGACGTGATGCAATGCAGATTGAGTATGAACTGACCGTCGAAGACTTGACCAAAAAACGACAGGAAAAAGATCAGGTTAGCTGCACTAATATACGCACCGGACTGGTGACTCAATTGCAAGAGACATATTTTTCATAAATTTCCGTCGCTGTAACCTCTGAAATTCCAATTTTCATAAATTTTTTGCAGTTACTGGGTGCTGGAACTAGTTCTAATAACTTACCAGGATGGGGTGGTTCACTGTGGAAAGGTGAATCACGTGATGAAAAGCTGGAAAGAGTTGGACAAGCCATTCCTCGTTTGGGTAAAAGAGTGGAGCTCTTGCAGGATCGTGTAGAATGTGCAAATGAAAATTTGCGCAGTGACTTAGAACGTTGGAACAAAGAAAAACGGTCAGATTTGAAATCTATGCTTATATCTATGGCTGATCAGCAAATTTTACATTATCAACACTGTATGGATGCTTGGGAAGAAGTGCTGGCGGGTCTGAAAGTCGATAATGTCGGACTAGAAAATACGTTAGATGCTCCTCTTAAAATTCCAGCATAAATTACAAATCACGTTCTAGTCTTGTATTGAATACAAAAACGCGTGTTGTTATATTTTCATCATTAGTATTGAGATCGAATAAGATGCTACAATCCATGTTACCCCTGGACAAAGGATATAACGATACTAAAATAATGAGATATCTTTCTTGACAATAAAAAGTTGTATAATATTAATTAAATTATAGCTGCAATATTAAAACAAAAAAAAGATGTAATTTTTAGATTATAAATTCCGTTGATCCATCGGTAACACAAACCAGTGATTGTGCGTTATCTTCAAAATATCTGCTGTCGCTTAAATTCGATCGTGATTTCGCGAAATTATTGGAAAATTAAAAACGAGTTTTCGTTAGTATTACTAAGGCCATTAATTTATTTATTTATTTATGGTTTGGTAGCTATCAGAATGTTAAGTTAGCTATGATGAATGGAAATTTTTTTGGTATATGCTATTGTGTACATATAAGGATTTGAGATACAAGCTATCATTTATGAATTCATAACGCTATAGAAACCAATTGGCTTACAATTAGTCGCACATCAGAGTCACAGAATTTATAGTTGTAAGTAAATTTCTATGATGATATTTTTCATGTTAGATACAGATGACTTATTTTGACTAACTGTACATTATTGATAGCATATCCTTAAAATAGCTACTAATGTATTTCACTGAGAAAGCAATTATTCGATACTGTATTCGGTCTCTAATTAACATTATTTAATAAAAATTCTGCCATGTGAAAATAATTGTTGTGGACCACTCAAGTTGTTTCTTGGAAATAAATGTATAAAATCTAATAAAGTTAATCATCACCCCTAGAATGAAGTCATTGACAGTCTATTTTCATCCAATTTATCTATCATATCCATCAATTATGATAACTTCGTCTAACGTCAAATTCAACCCTTGTTACTACAGAGCACTGCCTACGAAACAAATACATGGTGACTGAAGGGAGGAAAGATAACGATAACAGTTACATTCTCAATAATTTATATTCTGTAAGACAGATGATTACGATTACATTGTTGGAGACTCAGGTAAAGGTGTAATGAATAACTCTATAAGGTTATCAAAGTCATGTAGCCTCGTAATCGATTCACCTGAAGATGAAATGGCGTGTTAATCAACTTATTACGTAGTTGTAAATAGAGCTTGGTTATTTTCCAGTATAATACTGACCTGCAAACGCCATAACGTTTTGGAGGAATCTAACTGTGTGAGCATAGGGTTGCTGCATTTTTTGACGCATTTGGGGAGCCATCAATTTAGTTGGATTCCAGATGTAACTTTTATGGATCTTCGGCTTCACTTCTATTAATGGTAGCACATTCGTTATTCGATATTGATTTGTGTCAATATTCCATGTGAATTTACATCCAATTTCGTATTGTTTTCTCTCTTGGTAACTAATGAAAAGCACACAATGGAAGTTTAATTAAATTTATGGAGAATGTGAACACCAGTGAAATTACAAGTATTGTCTTATGAGGCGTAATAACTTACCACTGTGACTGATTACTGAGTTCGCTAGCCTCGATTTTCATAATCAGAAGGCAAATAACGTCTCCGCTCAAAGCACAAACATCAATTATTTCAATATCATAATCACTACAGTGCCAGTATCTTTTGCCAAAGCGTGTACACAACCAGTCTGCTACATGATGAGAAAAAGTCTCTATATCAAAGCTCAACTGATTCACTAATACGTGAGGTATCGGCTGAAAATTATAAAACTTGGTCATAAACCTATAGTTGAATTCTAGAGCCTGAGGATATTTTAGTGCACAATGATTAAAAATCTAATTTAAAAAAATGAATAGAGAATTATTTACCATTTTCTCTGCTTTACTATTATTGACCATTTGCATTTGAGTATACCCAGATCCATGGACATTCATCGGAAGTACACATTGATAACTTACATATCCCCCGGTTTCATCATCTATTGAAAACAAGAACAATTCTGGTATCAAGAATTTATGCGTATGCCAGTATGTTGCTGAAAGGGTTCAGTGCAATTCGGAAATATAGTAATACGTATCATTGGACCAGCATGAATGAACTCACCTTCTACATCCGTGATAACAGATACCATTTCGTCATCAAGTTCTACGTAGCTGCGTTTAAAATGTGCTGTACACTTTATGGTAGGATACTGAAATGTAACTTTTGGAACTAATGGCGAGACATTGGCATGGATCTTGTTTGATTTGTCTCGACACCCAGCAGAGTATGAAATTTGATTTTGATTCAATGGTCGTAGGACATATTTTTCAGCTGAAATTAAAAGTAGGTAGGTAGATAAAATTCACAAAGCATTTATTCAAATATGCCTGAATTAATATGCCTGATCATTTACCGATGTCGGTGCTTTGAAAGTCTGATAGAGATGTGATGTCTTGTGTAAAATTCAGTTCACTAGCGTCGCTATGGTCAGAATCGATTCTTCGCCTTCTTGTATTAGGGAGAGCTGGAGATGTCACCGGTGATACAAGCTGGTGGACCGAGCATGCATGGTGTTTGGATTGATC
Organism: Athalia rosae; assembly: GCF_917208135.1. Lineage (NCBI taxonomy): Eukaryota > Metazoa > Arthropoda > Insecta > Hymenoptera > Athaliidae > Athalia > Athalia rosae. Next base: position 29,793,492 of record NC_064026.1, on the reverse strand, counting down.
CCTTAGATGTTTGAAAGGAACAATATTTTCGGCATCTTCAGCCTCGTCACAGAATTCATACTTTTTGTCAGCCAGTCTACGTTTTCTGAACGAACTCAACTTCTCACATGTTTCATGAGCTTCGTCTGTGAACTCATAAGCTTTTTCTGCTTCTAATGTGAGCTTATGTGTTGGCCTGGGTCTGGGAGGTGCTGGGGATAAAATTGGTGGTGGGGATTGCAGATTTGCTCTCTTTCGAGGACTTAAGTGCCGAAACCAGCGTGTGGTTGGAGGTGACATGAGTCGTGATGAACATGAAGATGTTGGACTAATAGAGAGCGTGTGAAGAGGAGAGTTCAAGGAAGTTATACTAACACTTGAGCTGTCTTGAGAAACACTGGGTTGTGGAGAACTAGAACGTTGAGTGCGAGGCAATTTATGACTAGATTCCGAATTACGCGTCTTTAAAATGTCAGAAGGTGGATTGAGCATAGCAGAAGACCAACTTGAATGTCGGTGATCAGCAGGTAAGCGTTGTGGTGGTGACCTTGGAGAACAGGATGGATGTTTAACTAAACTAATCAAGTCACTTCCAATATTCAATTCTTGAGACATATCGTCACAAAAATCCTGTAATATTTTGTCTCTAACCGAAATTGCATGTTCCGATTGGGAGGTAGAACTTTTAATTTCGCACTTACACTCGATACTAGTCAAGCACTCGCATCCTTTTCCGTTTAAATTAACACTAGGTCTGATAATATCACAGATACATTCACTTTGATTACTGCTTGAAGTATTGACCCGTATTTCACTACAATATTGTTCATCAAATCTATTCATATTGTCTGTGGATGAATAATCTACTGTTGATTCGAATTTGGAACATTGGTCAACTGTTACATTATCCAATGTACCAATCTTTTCTTCTGAACTATCCCAACACTCAGTTTTTGACTCGTCCAATTCTTCAACATCGCTAACATCTAATGGCACTGTGTCCACAACCACTGTGTTATTTTTATCATTGTTTGTCTGGAATTTAGATTTGGCAGTATACAGATCTACACTGAGTACATGTAAGAAATTTCCTGTGTTCACTACAACATGGTTCCAATACTTCAAACAAACTGCTGCTCGAAATCTTGGATATGGGGAAATTACTTCATAAGTTGTGTGAACTGTGAGACCGTGTTTCAAACAGCTGCATCTGCATCCCTCCCAGTTTCCAACCAAATCTGTTTATACATTTTCAACAATTGTGATAAAAACTTTATTTGTAGAAATTCTCGAGTTATTCAAAGTTCTAATAATGTTTTGACGAGAAATATCATACCTTCTTCTTCTTCGTACGATGCAGCTACTTTTAAACAATCCTTACAATTATGGAGGGAGGGTACTGTCGTTATGGTGAGATAGGCCCTGTCTGTTGGTTGCAGACGTGTTGAATCAGTGCTGAAAAAATATACAAATAAAAAAACAATGACAAATTGAGCAATATTCCTTATCCAGCCTCCAAGGCATATATTCTATGATTGGAAATTGATTCTGATGTGTATATATTTGACTCACCATACACCATGTATAACCAGCTTATTTCTCTCTGTCGGCCACTGAGATATGACGATGAGGAGGTCTCTGTAGATGTTGTAATTACCAAAAAGAGTAACTTCTGCTACTTTTCGGGCAATATGATTAGGTACAACTGACCACCAATGAAGTAAATACTTGTATGATGCGCTGTATCCTGTATCTTCCATGTTGTAAGTATACGTTAATATAAATTGTCCACATTGTGTTAGCCCCATCACAATATGCCTTTGTTATGGAATAAATACATTATGTAAACAACACAGCTCAAGTTAAACTGGTTAATTGGTTTGCCAAAAGTATGATAATTCATAAATAGATTTGATTGCAATGACAGCATGCTCAAAGTATCATACGCTGTGTTGAACCAATCCTACTTGGTAATTGACATAATATTGATCAAATGTCACTTAATGAATATCATCCTCAGGAGAAATATTGAGTTAAATTACTCACCCTGCCGCAAGAGCAGATTTGGGAAAAACATGTGTCAGGGACAAGTGTCTCCATGGAGGTATAGCCATGAATAATTTTTCTTCGGAGGCATAGTTATGCAGAGATAAGCAGCCCCTGATCTACACAAAAAGTGGCAACATCATGTGTGTGGAAATATAACAGTGATTGGAACTTTACAGACATTAGTTCTTGTTAAACAGAAAACACAGTATTTTGTTGTTCATTAGAGATCGAGTCAAAGATACTGAATTACGATCCACCTGCTGTTTTGAGGTAGCTAACAGTTTCCCCAAGCACATGATTTGCACTGATCTAATCGTCTGTACTCATGTCATGAGTCTGCCAGTCTCCATGTCCGATGCGATAATGAGATTGATTGGAAAATGATGTTTGAAATTTTGGGTTGTTTAATGAACGATGCATGTGCTAAATTTTATGTTTTGACAGATCGTATGAGCTGTCATCTAGGGGAAGGTCTTTGTTTAAGGGATAACCTCTTACCTCTCGATTGAACAATTTTTGTAGTATATTTTTCTTGCTTCGTCGATGTAACGAGCAAGGCTTTTGTCCAACAACAGCACTTTCTAACCACGAGTTTTCAGATGAAATATCAGAAAAACATTCGTTGCAATAATCTGAGGTAGTGTGAGAAGACGATGTGTCCGCCATTTTTAAATAACCTTTAGTAATTTCTCCATAGACGTATATTAAGACAAGACGCGGACAACCCCTCTCACAGAACGCTGGGTCGCTCACGTCTCTCTAGCCCTTCATAAAAAGCACCCAGCTGCACCCAGCATACAAACGTTGACAGGAGTCAACGATAGACATATGCAGCTCGTAGACAAAATTGTATAGAAACGTCGGTAGTGCATGAAAAATGATATAATTATTGTTCTTTAATTTTTAATTCCACCCAGATTTCAATTTACGTAGAATCTTTTTCTTTACTTCAGATGAGCCGTAACCTTGATCATTACCTTGAGGGTATCTGATAATTGATACGTAAAAGATATGCGAAATTATGCCATGCCTACAGTATAAACTTGCTTCATCATTCCTATTGAGACCGACTTCTGTGCGTACGTCGCCACCATGACTTCGGCAAAGGTAATTCATGCTATGGTCTTATAATTTCATTATTTTCAAGGGTGAACAATTGATGACAACATGAAATATTTATGAAAATCTGTTGGCTAATAATCAGTGATAATATTTTCCTAGATGGCCAAGATCAACTATCGTAAATTTACTTGTCAGGGAAAGGTTAATTTTCCCTTGTAACTATTGCTAGTTTTCCCATCCCATAACTAATATTCTAATTCATGTCTCTTCACATTTTACCCAAACTGTCACAAGTAGATTTGATCCCTTCCAAAAAGTATGACTAAAAAAATATTTCTTCTTATAGATTGAGTTTTCTGTAGAAATGACATGCGATAAATGTGTGCAAGCAGTGAAAAGCAGCTTGTCAAACGTTGATGGCATTGAAAATATTGATGTGTCCTTGGAAAATGGAACAGTCATTGTGAATACCACTTTGCCTTATTCCTTGATTCAAGAAAAAATTGAGAACTCTGGCAGAAGAGCTGTTCTCAAAGGATATGGAGGTATGGTGTGAATTGCAGTTATAATATTGTAGATGCGTTTGATTCTTCAAAACAAAATTATGATTGACAGCTATTTGTTCAATTCAAATGGTTATGAAAGTACTGATTTTACTATCGCAGGCACTGAAGTGAGTGCAGTGGCAATGTTAGGAGGAGATTCTGGATACAGTGTTGGTGATCAGATAAGAGGTGTAGTCAGATTTGTGCAAGCAGGTGATAAATGTATCATAGATGGTACTATGGATGGTCTGAATCCAGGTCTACATGGACTGCATGTACACGAATGTGGAGACATTTCCAAAGGCTGTGATAGGTATCATTTCTATATAGCAAATATTACTTTTAAATTGCATGAAATCAGAGCATCTATTTCACTCAACAATTGAATACCCCTTGCAGTGTGGGAGACCATTTCAATCCGCATAATACACCTCATGGAGGACCTGGAGATGATTCCACGCAGAGGGTAGCTTGAATAATGATTTTTTATGTGTTCAATGAGTATCCCAGTGTGATACTTTTCTGGGGATTTACAGCGTAGTTTCTCATCCTATCATTTCTTGATTCTCGTTTTCGCACAGCATTCTGGGGACTTGGGAAACATTCTTGCCGACAAAAGTGGTAGAGCAACATTTAGAATAGTCGATGACGTACTCAGAATCTGGGACATTATTGGGCGTTCATTGGTAGTCACTGATGGTGCAGATGATTTAGGAAAAGGAGGAAACCAACAATCAAAGATCGATGGAAATAGTGGAGCCAGGTGAAAGATGATTTTTTAATGTACTATCTAAATGATGGGTTATAATGATCACCGTCAAATTTGTTTTTCAATTCTGCTTTGAAGATTGACATGCGGTATAATAGCTCGAGCCTCGGGGCTTTTCCAAAATACTAAGAAAATTTGTGCGTGTGACGGGGTCACGCTTTGGGATGAAAGAGATCGGTCTGTGGCAGGATGGAAAAATTCCCAAGGCATCGCGAGCCCGAGTAATACAGTATGCGTAATATTATAATATTTTTAGGTCATATTTCTTTTGCCATGGTTGTAGGTTCCATAAATCCTCGCTTCTGAACTCTTCAATATCGTGCCTGTTGCATGCAATATTTTGTTTATCAGTTTCCAGGATTTGTAATTTTTACAGGCAATTCAGCTATTATTTCAGAGACATCTATTCACGTAAAAATGAATTTTATCATTTCACAAAAAATCTTTCTTATGCATTTCGTTAAATTTTCTTTCTCAGTAGAACGCTGACTTTATTCCAGCTTGCTTCATCGTCTCATCAATTTTCAAATCTATTGCATATTTAATTCATGAATCATTGATCAATTTTGTTTTCAGTGAGCTGAATCAAAATGTATATTTATTAAAGAAACAAGATGGTTTTCTGTGCTTAATCGGAACCAACGGGCAAAGGGTAATGAAATTTACATTTAAACTCTGAAAAAAGGTATTTTTTACTGAATTACTTTCATTTATGTCAATGAGGGAAGAACTGTTGTGTATTAAAAATATTTCTTAACATTTAAGTATGAACGTTTGTATGAGCGATCATCTTACATTGCTATAGTCAAATAACATTGTGATTGTAATTTTATAATTTTTTCTAAAAAATTAAAAGTGTTTCTGAATAGCACCAAATAAATTTTTCGGATAACGAATAATAATGTTGATTCTATGATGAATCGAACTCAGAGGTGCAGTTTTTTTGATTATAGAGCCAGGTAAAATTCATCGCTGGCAGAACTGTACTTATCACTGCACTATTGAGCCTTCGAGAATGCTTAAAATTTCCAATACTCAGCAGATGAGAGGTGAATTTTTCAGTTTATATCGATAGAAAATAATAGAACAATAATTTTTTTCCAAAGAATAAGTTTATTTGAGTACTTAATTGTTAATTACAAATTTGATAAAAAGCAGGTCCTTTGTCTCATGTTTCTTTTTAGACGCACGAAATTATGACTTCATTATAATGATCACCATCAAATGTAATAATACAAAGTTCAGAAATCTTTCTGATAGATTCGGTAATATATACATTGAATTGTGGCCATAACTTAAGCATCTTTCTGTCTGAGAAGGAGTCAAAGAACTACAATAATTTAGTGCGAATACGAACTCACAACTTGTTTTTATATTTATGTATCACTTCAATGTAAGGAATGATCGACATGTGATTTCAGTACTAAATGTCATCGAATTAGTTTGGAAAATTGAAAAAGTGGAGAAATACCCTTTCTCCGTTAACATTTGAACGTAACAAAAAAAATTGTCCTTTTTTGCTATAACTAACGAGCTTAGGGCGTGATATTCAATTAACGGAAGGCAGTCAAACAAAAATGTCGTAAACGCCGTGAACTTGTGCAGAAAAAAAGCGTACTGTGAATTAGTTGTACAAAAAAAGTTATAAATTATCAACGCTAATCCCAATCATCATCGGATCCATCAGATTCCCGACTTCTGATAGTCTTGGGTTTGGGCGCAAGCAGAGATTTAGTTTTTTTGCCTTTTTCAGGGGGGTTCATGAGGTCTCCACTGTACGAAATAGCACCAGATTGGGCTATGCGCCACTCCATCATTTCGGTAGAAAAATCGTCGCAGTTACCCAAATCCGTGAAACCTACGATATAGTCTTTTGTCTTACTATCAGAGATCAGAGCGATAGTAGGGATGATTTTAATGCGCAGCCGTTCTGAAATTGTGGAATAAAGATATAAAATACATTGCGCGCCATTAGGGGTATTTTCTGACTATTGCTTATCTAACAATACTTCATAACAAAATCAAAATATCTCGAATCACGTCTGAGATAGGTTGACATTTGCATATTTACCTGTAAGAAATGGACATCGCTCAACATTTAGTTTACAAAATCTGGCTTCCACGTGTTTTTTTGCCAATATCTTAAGATGTTCATCGGCAATCTTACATCTTGGTGAGCCATCTTTATAAAATAAGCAGACAATATCTTTGGATTTTTTTGACACTTCGAAAAATTCCTTTTCATCTGGGATTTCTGAATACTCTCCATGACCCTTGAAAATGAGATGCAATACAATGTTTTCATCATTGTTACACAATAAAGTACATTATTCTAATACATTATTAATATAGAATTATTACCATAGAAAGCCACGTTTGCCTTTGATTTTGATTCTTTTTCATTTCCTTGAGTCGTTTTTCACGTAGGCTTTCAAGGTCGTCAGCATCCATGTTTTCCAATCTCTCTAATTCTGCATCCAGTTGTTGCTCAACCCGCTGTGCGACTTCCATCACTTGATTTTGTATTATTGCGTCCATTTCGTCTAGTTTATTATAGCTGCTAAAATAAATAATCTCTCTTTATAATAATCACGGTAGATGCTGAAACCATAAATATGTTTTCTGCATACCTAGAAATCAAAGTATTTTATTGAAGCAAAATATCAACGCTCTTTCAAGTTGTTTGATGTTAATCGTATGAATCGATAGCCGCAATTAGAAATTTGAATAGCTTAGAACTAAACAAATATTGTTTGTTAACCAGGGAGTTTAATCAACTTATTGCAGAGCTAGTTTTGTTTCTTTTCTTTTAACTGATAGCATGAAAAATTCGTTGTCCTTTACATTTTACTTGACATATGAATATCAATGAATGTATTCACACCGATTTAGAAGTATTTCAAAAACCAACTAAGAATATCGCAATAGTACATACCTAGTCACGAGAATTGCTGCTCAACCACACCGGGTATTTTCTCTCCTTATAAGGCCTTTTAATGGCGAGTGACAGAAAATAAAATCACACCCAGTTGACAGCCCACACGATGCATGGCTCAGAAGTAAACTGCGGTTAGAGTTCTCTTCGATATCATTGATATTTCGATAATCGAACAGTACGATTGTCTGCTTTCGTTGGTCAACGCCGACCACCTTCAGATTAAGCAGTGATCGAATTGGCCTTCGCGCCAAACCTTTTGATTATTGCACGTTTGTTTAATTCACCATTCTTTAGTTAGTTAATTGCTTGAAACTTGAATTTTCCTGAAACTTACTTTAGGACAGGTTATGCGTATATAATTATTGAATCTAAATCAGAATGTTACAGTCCATTCATACCCTCCCATTATCAGAAATAGTGACTTCGCAACTCAAAGCAAATGGTTTTTGTTATGTTGAGGACATTCGACAATCAACAGGTACGTACATGCCAGCAGTGACTTGTATTAAAAGTTACCGAAAGATCAATGTTAAAATCGTTCTCTAAATCAACGAAACACATCTCATCATCTGTTTCAGAACTGCCTATATCCTCTTCCGACAAAATCCAAGAGGTGCAGATTTTATCTAACGTGCCTAGATGTATTTCAGCTTTAGATATTTTACAAGTAAGTTTGACTCCAGCTGATGAAATTATTACAGATTAATTCTAATGACTATGTAATTAAGATATGAGATTCCCCAAGAAAAATTGAATTTACCTAATTTGAAAAAAATACCAAATAGATGGCTCAATAGTTATACTATCATTATAACTATCATCATTTATTTGACAACAGGAGGAGTTGCAACGTGACAAAATTTCAACCCTTAGCTACGAGCTGGATAACATTTTGGGTGGAGGATTTCAATGTGGAACTATCACTGAATTGTGTGGGGCGCCTGGTTCAGGAAAAACCCAAATTTGGTAATTTTCTTGGATTAAACTCAAGATCTGTATCATCTGGTTAATTGGTGAGTTATTGTCATACAATTATAGCCTGCAGCTATGCATTACTGTTCAAATGAGCAGAATTCGTAAGGGATTGGGTGCAGAAGCCTTATATATGGATACGAGAAACGGAGTTTTGGGTGCAAGATTGAGAGGTAAGAATACAATATTTCATACTTGATGTAAATTCATTCATTTATTGAACAGCGATGAAAATCACAGCCATTCAGAGTAACGATTATAAAAATTGTGATGTCCACATGATACCAGTGATTGTTGTACTTCTCATAAATTTCGTAATATGAACGTTTTGCCTATTGCATTTACGATTCTTCAGTTCTTGAAAATGTTGCAGTTTATATTACATGATACAATATTACCTTTGCATGATGTACTTACGCGCTTCAGACGTTTGTGTTTTATCAAGTTATAAGAGCAGAAAGACATCTAAAATATACTGAAATATTTAGGGTATGTATAATATTTCAAACATTGCCTTCAATTTCATTACATATAGATGTATCCGATTGTACTTTCAACTTCTAGACATGGGTTAAAATACATACTATCGATATTATGCCTCCTCTTAGGAACACCACCTAATATATTGAGTTTTGGCGCCTACATACATTTTTATCACACTTAAACATTATACGAATGTGTGCAGTATTTAATATGACAATGATTAGGGTACTTAACAAACTTACACTAAATAAATTCAAAAAGGAATATCTTGATTGATTATGCAATGTTTCTGGTAAAATCTTTGTGCATTTCATTATAACACCAGGTCGACATGATTTCTATAAATTGATCAGTTTATATTTGGGTCAAAATTCTTTAAATATTTGTATAAGACACACAACGTGGAATATGAATCATTGTTTGCGGCCAAGGAATGTCGCTTCACGTATCAGTCTTACATTTATATTATGCAATGTATGTTACATCTATCTCGGAATTTAACATGGTGGGATCTAATTGATTTTATCGATCGATCGATTGATCCCAATTTGGGATAATATCAAACATTGACATCCGTTTAACATTAATATCAGGTAAAATATTATCTTCTATCTATTTGGTATGAGGTATGGAATGGTATAATAATGACTGGTTATTTGTACACCTCATTTAACCACCTCTGAACATTCATCAATTGAAATTGTGCAAGGTCAGCAATGGATTAGAGACTCAATAAAATCAATCCATCGCATCTGATTTATGCATTGCATTCAGAATAATTTCATGTGTATTTTAAGTAACGTGATTCTGGGTACCAATTTTGCTATATTATGTTAATTTGAGATCATTGAATATACTAGCAGGGCATAGTTCTTGATAAATTGTTATATACTGATTCTGATAAAATACTTCTTCCGTTTCAAAATCCCTGTGAGGTCTCAAGCTTTGGAAAGGATTTCTGACGCAACAAATACACGTTGCAGTATCTCCCAAAATAATGCAAAGTCTTTTGTGCTCTTCAATAGCTTCACTCAAAGTATATGATGTTAAAACTAGTGGACAATTTTGCTCAGCCGTTGTTTGAACTGACAACGTCCAGGTGTCTTTAGATGAGCCGAGTTCGACACATTCGTGAATTCCAGTATTATATCCTATCAAAAAATCTGGCTTTTCATACCATTGACTGGTCACATAATCATGGTAGAGCATATTTCGCAATTCGACACGAACGCTCATACCCTTTGCCATGCAATAATCACAAACATTAGGTTTGACACTACCCCACATAAGTTCCGGCCCAATGAGAACAATTGTTAACATGGTCAATGTGGGAAGCCAGTGTAATAAAATCTCCCAAACATCCAGTCCATCGACTTCAACCATATTAGCCCCAATTACATGCATCACCATATTAGACTGCACATTAAATTCCAGCCGTTCAATTGCATGAAGAATAGTCAAAGGTCTTGTTAGATATTCTGAGTTATATGCTAATTGACATTTTGACGACATTGGTAGTGACTTATTCTCATTTACATATAGATCTATGAAATCTGATATTGTGCTTGGAAGGTAAGCAGTTTCTGTATGAAATGGAACAACGTGTCTAGGAGACTTTCGTTCAAACAACGTTCCTGCAACGTCTAGATCAAAGCATAATCTAAGTGCTTTGCACTGTTTAGAGTGCCTTGTGTCTTTGGCGCGATGCAATTGGCAAAAAGTAGCACTTGGACAATGAGCGCAATCTTTTAAAGCCACAGATTTTCCATCGTGGCAAATTGTACAGGCTCGTGGAAACTTAAACATTTGTTCTTCATAAGATTCTAAACGCCTCCCTAATCTGATTTGGACGAGTAACATCAGATTGATTTTGGTCCGAGTCCAGATTTTTTGGCAATTGTTTTGCGGTGTCTCAAAAAGACACAAAGTATCCCCTTTCTCGAGCATATCCGATAAAACTTTGCACAAATCCTTGTGTTGTGGCCAGTGTTGCTTTTGATGTTCTTTGCCACAGTAAGATATCATCCTGCAACTACCACAACGTTTTAAAGGCAATTCTTCCCCAAATGCTTTACAAACGTGACATACGTTCGCGTAGTAAAACAAATTGTGCGAATCGTCGCTCATTTTTCTCGGTAAAAAAAATTTATTCAAATCTGAAGGATGGGCGTGGGGTGCTGGCAGGTACTGATGTTTTTCCCGTTTCAATAATCGAATCGAAACTGAAGTTAGTAACGTTTCAAATGTCAACTGTGTGGGTACAACAGCACTCCAATTTCAATATTTCGAACGCACTTTTGAAAAGTACATCCGAACATTTCACTAAAAACGTGTTCACTGTAGATTTTATGATAAACATCGAGCTTGGGTGCTTAAAAGCATTGTTAAGAAATGTCAGAGATAAGATGTTGTGTAACCCGGAAGCTCTGTCATAACCAAAAAAGAAAAACATGTTTTCAAAAATATGGCATGTGAAAAGCTTTTTTGATTCACGTGGACTGTAGGCCCGAAATAATAGGTATCGTCCGTGGTAGTAATATATAAACTTCAGCCACCATAGAATTTGTGGAAAATGGGTATTCGAGGACTAACAACTTACATTGCAAGGCATTCGGATCAGTACCTTGAGCCCTATGAATTACATGATACATATTTAGTCATCGATGGTAACAGCATAGCGTCTCAATTGTACAACTGGCATGCACGCTGTAACTGTGCATTTGGAGGTGATTATGACCAGTATGCAAAATGTGTTGAGGAATTCTTTGACAATCTAATTAAGTGCAACGTCACTCCTTTAGTACTTGTTGATGGAGGATATGAGAATCAAAAGGTGAAGACAGTTTATGCGCGTATGAAATCAAAAATTCACATAGCGTCCTATTTCACACCTGTGCACAAGCTGAAATTCTTTCCAATATTTATGAAAGAAGTCTTCCGTGACGTGATGGATGAAAAGGGAATCAAATATGCCCACTGTTCTTTTGAGGCTGATGATGAGATTGCAGCGGTTGCTAGAATTCTCGCTTGCCCAGTGCTCAGTTATGACTCTGATTTTTTTGTTTACGGAGTTTTGTACATCCCCTTTGATACCTTAGATAATGGTACCTGTAAGAATCCAAAGATCGGTGGATTTGTCAGCAAATGTAAAATTTATCGTGTTGAGAAGTTCTTGGAGAGCTTCGGAGGCTTGGACAGATCTCTACTTCCCTTATTGGCCACTCTACTTGGAAACGACTACATCAGCCGGGGAGTATTCAAGCAGTTCTTTCAAAATTTGAAGCTTTCTAAGTTGACTAAAAAAAACTCAAATGAACAACAACGCAGAATTGCAGGGTTGTTGAACTGGCTGAAACCTTACACTTTAAACAGCGCTATAGCTGGGGTTCTAATGAGAATACGACGACAAGACCGACGGAAAATCTTGAAGAAAATGGAAGCAGTAATCGATAGTTATTTAAGTTCCTCGCCCAGGATGCTGGTTCCACTTGGCTTCTCTGAAGAATATGTAGCAGAGGTGAAATCGAAGAGACCCAGTCAACCTTTCAAATTTCAAGGTGATCTTGACAGTCTAGAAATGGTAGAAGAATCTATAATCAATGAAGACTATTCAGAAAGCAATGACGACTCCCAAGATGATGAAGGAGAGGACGACTGCGATTTGATGCTCGATGATTTTGATGAACCAGATTATGGGACAGACAATCTTTTATCTAAAATTGCTCCACCATGGTTCATTCTCGAACATAGCAAAGGTCATTTCCCTTCATATTTTATTGATATGATGCAGCGTCAGTTGTATTTTTGCCCACCTCAAATAGAAGACTATTTTTATCCCTCGTCACACATAGTGAGTTTAAGAATAATCAGTGTTATCTTCACACTTTTAACATCACGTAGGAGGGATATTGATAAAAATTTGGAGTATGTGATACGTAATGAACATAAACGGGCAACACGGTATGAATTAGTATCAGGCAAAGAACTTTTTCCTCATAAATTACCATCGCTAGATGAATTGAATACTATCTCCATTACTCTAAAAAAAAGAATATTGACGCACACGTTGGGAATTACCAATGATTTTATTGCTGATAATGTTTTACCTGAGTGGAGATTGTATTTGGCTACTATCATTTATTGGGTGCAACAAGATCATGAGCCTGTCGTGACCAATTGCCACATCTATGCTCTATTGTGTTCAATGCTGTTTGGCATTATTGATGAAAAGGTGGGATTTTATCGATCGAAAGTAAAGTTTTCCAACAAATACAGTGCCAGGATTCAGAGTATTCTTGAGAGGAGAAAATCCACAAAAAGAGAAAATGCTCAATACGCAACAACTGATAATATGATAATTGCTCATCAATCTATTACAGAAGAAGACTGTATCGTTGCAGCACCATTTTTTATCTCTAATTTCAGTGTGGATCCAAAGAACGGCTTTAATTCAAAAGCATTCAATGTCACGGCTGTTCATTCATTTGCACAGTTTCAAACTTGTTTGAGGCATAGCATGCACCTCAATGCTTTACTGGGATACCCCTATGCCGGGACAAAGGTAGCAAAAATATACAATGGCACATTGTTGTATAACTTGTATCACAACTTTAAGAAACGCAATGATATTGTAGCGTACATGAATTGTATGCTCAAGGATTCCCCAACTTTGTCACAGCTCTTTACTACTCTTTCAAACTTTGTTAAAATACCGTTAGCCAAAGTATTAGAAAGGAAAGAAAACCAGAAACGTAAACGAAAAAGTAAAAACAAATCGAAAAAAGTTAGCGAAGATGAGTTTATGAGCTGTATCAGTGACGATGAAAGCTCTGATACGAATCAACAATTTATGGATGTTAACAATCCGTTTTACCTCCTGAATTCAATCAACTAAGTTGTTTTTTGTAATCGACAAGTGATAGATCTTCATAGATTTTATCTTGTACAGGTACCATCTAAATTTTGATTTTGTAATAACTGCCCATGTAAACAAGATTGTTTCCAAACATCAAAAATATAAACATGTTATTTTTCTATCCAGTGTTCTCTGTTTGGCTACTAACTGTTTTATATTAACATATTTCTTAGATTTTGAAACATTTATGATGTATAACAATCGAAAAAACTTGAAAAAAGGAACTTTCACAGAAATGGCGATGGGTTGTCAAGCTTACTTTGAAGATGAGGTTTTTGATGTGAAGAAAATTTTAGAGAGGATAACCGTCGCATCTCCGCAAAGTTTTGATGAAATCGTCGCAGTTTTAGACAACTTTGAATATTTGATCAAGAATCGTCAGGTCAGAAAAAATTTAAAGTAGTTTATTCAAAAATAATTTTGTTGACTAATATCATCTCATCGAGTATATCTGAACATACATTGAACCAAAATTAGTTTTTCATAAATACTTGTAGCAAAAATTTTAGCAGAACCATCCTCTTATTTGTAAAACAAAAATTGATTGTTTCACCAGGTACGTTTGGTGGTGTTAGACAGTCTCTCATTTCTCCGTCATAGTTTGGAAAGTGCCTTCAATTGCACGCAGATTTGCTTCCAAATATTAGACACGCTGTATAAGCTATCAACAAAACATAATCTGGTAGTAAGTATTAATAAATGTATTACCAGAATAATACATTCACTAATGGCATGGTTGCCTTTATTCTTCTATTCCTAGCTATTCAAAGAGCAAAAGGATTCTAATATAAAATAAATAAATCGTAGATTATCGTCTATTGAAGATGAGATGTTACATTTTTATTTGTTTTTTTTTCAAAGGTGGTCATTACAAATGAATTAATAACAAAGTTCAACGGTGAAAGAGATACTGACTTATATCCGGCCGGCGGAACATTTTGTGCACATCGGATCCATACGAGGCTAATGCTTACATGCCTCAACAACAATCAATTTTCGAGTGAAGCTATAAAAGCTTCTATGGTTCCTCAAATTTCAAAAAAATTTCAGGTACTATTGATTGATCGTTGAAATGTTTTGCGCAGTGGAAGATTCTACTGTTATTTTTTCTCAGGTAACTACAGAAGGTGTTAGAGACATAATCATGGAAAAAATTGGAACATAACGGTTCTACATGGTACTCATATAAGCAGTTCATCTTCAATATCCATCGCCTGTTTGCTAATTCGTTGAGCCTACATTATTGATTGAAATTTTTCTGAAAAACTAAGGATCATAAACATGGCAATTTGATGGAATGGCGCATCTCATCCTGTGACCAATGAAACCAAAGTATCCCTGTAATCACCGGAAACATCATCCTGCAAAAAAATACAATATTTCATCAGCGAATGCTAGAATCATGGGTATTATTATCATTATTATTGTTAGTATTCCACAGTCAGTCTGACTGGCTGATTTGTTTATGAAAAACAAGGCAATTGAATTTTTCTAAATAAACTCAGAAGTTAATGCAAACGTTATTACATGCACGAATTTCAATTGTTAAAATTCTATTAGTCAACTGTTCACAGAAGACTGAAGATTCTTAATTATTGGTTACAAATTTGACAATTGTCGTGTTCGAATAAATTTTGTAAAAATTTGATGTGGTATCGCAGTAGTTGTGGCAAAGGAACAATAGTGATTGGGAAATGTTCTATGCTTAATGTACTTTTTTTTTTTTTATTAGCATCCAAAGATTGTACATTGATACAGTAACATGCTCTCAGAATTAAAATTTAAATAAAATAATGTCAGAAGCAACGAAGGGGAATTTGCCTTGTTGTTGCAAAATATAATATCAATCTATGTGTAATATAAATAGTGTAAATAGTTTCGTTAAAAAAGGGACAACACCATGATGGCTAATATGTAAAAAAAAATAAATTGAATAGAATATATACAGATCATTATTCGTAGTAGAGAATATTCATACTATAGTAGATGGGAGTCATCCTTTAATTCAGAATTCCCGTACCTGCATGGGGATTTGAATTTCGATGAAATGTATTCACAGATATCTGGAATATTAATAGTATGGACAAATTTGTATGTATAAACAAATAAAAGGTTTGCGATCAGAGTAAACAATTCTAATGTGTTTCTAGAATTTTGAGATTCAAACCGATCCTGAGTTAAACTGGGTCAAGAAAATAAGGAATGTAAAAACGTTGAAATTTTCCTCCATCAGATTCTTGCGAAAAATAAAAATAATAAAATAATTATTTCAATTTTAATGGTAATATGTGGTTGTTACTCTGATCTAACGACATTCACTTTTTAGATATTCGGAATATAAAAGCCGGTAAAAATTCTCAATAAACCTAAACAATAGATGGTCTGATAGCTTCAAACTTAACGTCTATAAACTCATCAAAAAAGATTATTTCAATTACAGAACATGATTGTATAAAAATAATTTTCGTGTGTAGTTAATCGCTTTAAGAACTAGGCCCGCACCCTTCTAAAAAGAAGCAACAATTTCGTTCCCCGAATTGACATATTATAGAAGAGATAGATCAACAATGATTGCATACTGCAGTGGATTGAGAAATTTGCACCGTGCACCTCTGGAATAATTTTTTATTTCATCATTATTATTATATCATCTTTGCAATCTGATAAAAATTTAATCTCTATGAGATTCTATAGTTAATATAGTTTTTTGTTTGCAGCATATTTGTGCAACATCAAAGCCGTACGTTTTCTAATTGTTTTTTTGTTTGAGCTGTTGACGCATCGAAATGTACTGTCAAAATAACTTGCGACATAGAAAATTGTAAAAATTGCTTCTTTTCGCAAACTACTAAGCTGTGCTTAACCAGCCCGTTCTAAGAACTTTCAATTTGGCAGTTTAGTTTAGAATTGTTTATGTTATCGGATGGAATTCAATGTTATTATCAAAGCGATAGATTCAGACTGGTTGTGCTGAATGATAGTGGACATGAAAAGCTAGACATCATCTGTAATATCATTTCCACATATTTATGTGGAAACTAGAGAGAGTAGAGCCTTCTTGTAATCGCCAGATGTATCACCCTGTAACAAACAAAAGAATCTCCTCACTCATTTAATATTGTTGAATGTCTGAGATCAAAGTCTAGTTTCCAAAATAACATAGATTTTGTGCGACTTACTGATAGGAAAATTTTATGTGCAACTTTTTTTTTGATTTTCTTCTGGAAGCAAAACACTATCACTTGTGTGATCATGATGTTTTTCATCAGTATAGCGAACTTTTTGAAAGCAAAATGCATCAGGTCACAAATGCAAAGTATCGCAAACTATTACTACTATTACATAAGGAATATTTCTTGTAATTTGGCTTGAATTTTTTTTATCTCATTCATCAAAATTTAATTTATCTCTTCCATTGTAACGTATTATCCATTGAAACATCAGTATACGGTATATACGGTATTAGTACATGTGGCAATACGTCATTACAGTAGATAGAATATTTTTGGAGACAGGAAACGAGCTCCTTCTCTCTCTTATGAGGCAAACCCCTAATTTAGAGCTATTAAATGCGGTGTCATAATTCAGTGGAATTTCAAGAGCTCTATTCTAAATTGCCCAAGCAGTTTCTCAACTTATCTCTCATTCCAAAACCAATATCTAAACGTAGAAGTGACTACGCTATCTACGCAACACCTTTCTTGAATAGATTTAAAAGAAACATTCATCGATGATGATGAGTTTATCCCACATTTTTATAGAACGTGTTTTTCATTTAAACTTCAAGAAAAGCCATAATAAAGTCATCAACTTCCTCTGAATGTGAAGTCATGGGGTAAATTTTTTATCAAATCCGGAAAACCACAATACCAACGAGAAAATTGTAACTCATGATAATGTAACAAACGCCTTGAATCTCGTGCTGGATCTATCCAAATACTATTCTTTCAATATCATTGCATGCATAACCGATTCAAAAAATGAAACGAGCTGGCGGATTTTCAAATTTTGTTGAATTAAACAACGCTTCACGAGTTTAGTAATTAAAAGTTAAAATCAGTTTAGAAATGTAATCAGAAGAGATTAATCATACAGATGCAATAATGTCGGAATGCAGATCACGTTACTTACAGTAATCCAACTTTCCAGTGATTTTCCGAAACGGTCTTCAAATGCTTTCTTGATATCTGCAAGATCGATCTCACTGCGGGATACGATTATTCGAATTAGAGTGCGATCCTTGGTTCCAATTCCATGCATACTAGCATACAAGCGTTCAGCAAAGAATCCCACCTTTGACTTAACACATTTCACTGTAAAACCGAAATGATTTAATGAAAAGTAAGAACAGGAAAAGATCAACGTGTGACCAAATTATGCATGTGGGAGTACATAGTAATGAGATAATCCTAACCAATGCCCAGAAGCCCTTTTTCAATACTTCCAGAGAATTCCTTTTTGATAGATACTTCGATGTCATGTCCAGACAATTTTTCATACTCCATAAATGTTTGTCGTAGCTGTTGGTAACTACGACTTACCAATATAGCATTGAATTGTGACTCATCGGTTCCCCATAGCTTTTCACCTGCAACAAAGTTGATTGGCCAAAGTGAAGTAAAGCGCCTCAGAACAATACGTGTACATGATAACCGTTAATAAATTTCCTTGTCTAAATTCTGTATGGGTAGATATGTACCAGATTCATAAAGAGCCTTGGCATCAGCTACAGCTTGTCTTACATCGACTTCCTGGTTTTCATCACGGTTTGCCTGACACAGTGAAACCAGCAGTCTCTTGAAATGTCCAGAAGTATCGCCTTTCAAATCACTTTCTAAGGTATGGCCGTACACTGTAAAATAATTATGGAAAATCATCTTGAGATTGAAAAGACGTTTCATACTATTGAAAATTGATCTCTCCAAATTGAATTTAACTCTCTTTGAAATAAAATAATAATATTCGTACAGCAGAAATAGTTGATTCTATTATTCATTGCATTTTTTTGGATGTGATATCATATTTTCGAATAACCATGCGTATTTGAATCAATGGAAGGTGTTTGATCTCATAAATGCTCTTTGCATTTATATGGCCAAAGATCTTTTTCATACAAGTGAGTTACTAACTTGGTCAATTTGATCAATCAAATTAGATTCGTGTAGTTCAATGTGCCACAGCCAAAAATGGCTGTAAATTTGCCTAGGGGTGATCAATTAAGAAACATAAGCTAAAGTTGAAAAATAGTAGTAAAATTAATATTTTTTAACATACGTCTGAAGTCTGGGAATGAGCCAGCAATTAGATCTCATCCTGTATTATTGAAGGCATAATGTGATTGTTACTTTCACTTTACGGAAACCGTGAACAATATTATTGGTATTTACAATTACGCTCTAATTTTTCGGATGAGTCTCAACGATTAGAAAAAGCCAAAGAAGTTTACTACGGGACCAAGAAACATATCTCACATAAGCTCATGCTTAATTTTTGATTATTATCTCAGTCTTAAATATTATTAAAAAATTTAACCTTGATGAAATACTCTTAAATCTTTGATAATATACCGACTATGTAAAAAACTAGACATGTGGAATGAGTCAAGTATTTAAATAACCTTTAGTTTGGTGTGAAGAAAATATAAAACTTATCTACACGTAACCCTGAGTAACTTGAACAGTGAGTGGGCATGGCATAAAAAGTAATGACATCATACCTTCGTTTTGCAACAAATGTATAGCTATACCTCTGCATTCCTAGAATTCTAGTCATCAGGGACGCTTATCTACAGTGTCTTTTTTGCAGATAATGCCTCAGATATTCAAAGTGTTCTCCATGTGTATTACAGCTAAGTAAGTTTGATTTAATAAGAACTCAACAAGTTCAACAAATCAAAAATCTGATAAGATCATTTTTATATTCATGTCTTATTTCTTGCATTCCAACTGAATACAGATGTCATAGCTTGACCTGATGCTTGGATTGTTTATTGAAAAAACCAGGTACTTACAGTTCTCATAGAATGCGGCGATGGTCCTGATTCCGTAATTGCTCAGCGTACAGAGGATCTCAATAATTGCCTCCTCATCTGTGCCAAGTCCAGCAATAGCGTCATGAAGTTCTTTGGCGTAGTAATGGGGTAGTGGGGTCATCAGAGCAACTATAACGTCTTCTAACTTTCCAGTTAGTTCACTCTTCAAATCACTCACTAAATCCTTGCCATACTGGGTCTTAAAAGCTTCAGCAATTTCAAGTCGCTGAACAATACCACGTTTCGTCAGAACATCAATTATAGCTTTTTCATCGGTGCCAAAGCCTTTCATAGCCTTTCGCAATATAGCTGCATCTGCAATAGCATCGAAGGGCTCTGCAGGGTACACCGTTGGTGTGCACTATTAAATAACATATTTCAGTCAATAACTGCGGAAATAATATTTTAGAATAAAAAATCATTGGTCAATTATAGGCAGATATTATTTAGACTTTAGGTAGATTTTGTACAGACACAGATAATGATAGTAAAAGTGATTGTGCTTTGCGACAAAAAAAAAGCAAAAGAAAAATAGTATTGCTGGTGCATTTGATATGACTACTGATGCGAATAGTCTATAATTTAGCCATGACGACAGGTTGTTGTGGTATGATGGCAAGAGGTTGAAACTAGGTCAAACTCGTGCAGAAACGCCCATGGAATACAGATCAGCAATGTGGAATAAAAGTGTCATACCTTGAAAGGATAGTATTGTTGCTGAGACATTTTGGCTCCAAATTTTAACTTCTATCTGAAAGAGAAACAATCGTCACAATTATAATATTACCGGTCATGAGTCATAGATATAATTAGACGTATGGGGATAGAAAGTTGTTATTTTTACCGGTAAAAATAACAATTAATAATAAATCTTTAGGTAGACGCAAGCGTGCAACGAATATTCTACCATATCAGGGTTTCAGATACCTGCGCAAAAGATAAAGATACGCTTCCATTTTGGAATGATAAATCTGACGATATCAACAATCATTATCAAAAACTTATTATTAAAAGGAACAGTACCTGTCAGTCCAACGGTGAACACTCAACTCAGTAGTGACTAGCAGGCACACCCACTTCCACGTATGGCTCTCCCCACTCCATACGTCATTCGCCGACCCGCGCTTTTATGCTTTTCTCGATATTCAAGAGCTCTTTCTGATTCACGGGGTGACGTCTTTGTATCTGGACTGTTGGCGCTTGAAAAAAGAAATTTAATCATCGGTATTGGAGGATTGTTGTGTACTTCGGACTTCTTTTGATAGACCGAATAGGTCTTTCTTCATCGTCCAAGTGTAAATAAAGTGGATATTACGTTAGGAAGAGAGAATTTTTCGTACTAATGAATAATTTTCGGTACACCGGATATGTGACCGTCCAGAGTTGAAATTTTGAGTTCAATTTTGCCGCATATTTGGCGCATTGCGCTTGCGTAGATTTTTTCGAGTCATGACGACATCTCTATCGATATATCAATGAGGTAATCGATTTTTGCAATAAACTGTGTTCGATTGTTTACTGTGTGATGAATATCTGCAGAGAGTGGTTGGTTGTTTCGTGTTTTCTTTTTGGAGGATTATAAAATACATCCGGTTCGAAAATGTGGCTGATTGAAAAATAAAGTGAACTATATTAGAACGGATAAAAGTTTGATAAAAATGGGTAAACCAAATGGACCTTGTTGGTGGTGTTTGAAAGCCCTCAAATGGATACCCGTTATCTTTATCATGACCATCGTCTTCTGGTCTTATTAC
Source organism: Athalia rosae (assembly GCF_917208135.1). Classification (NCBI taxonomy): domain Eukaryota; kingdom Metazoa; phylum Arthropoda; class Insecta; order Hymenoptera; family Athaliidae; genus Athalia; species Athalia rosae. The sequence continues at coordinate 29,771,995 of NC_064026.1, read as the reverse complement.
GCTTATGTGGTGGAACTCTGTTATTGTAAGCCTAAATTCTATATTTAATGTTTCAAGCTGCTGAGTATATTTCCTTTAATTTATCTCATCTATCTGCAGTTGTGTGGAAATATTATCAAATAATTCGCATAACCTCGTCTTCTCTTTGGAATCACCTTCCGTTCTTGTAACGTTTCTTACTACCTACTTTCATTCCACCTGAAATTCACTTGGTATCTAAATACGTCCCTCGTTTCAGGTGTACCTATTGATAGAATTTATTCGTATAAATTATCCAATGTCAAAACACTAAAATATTTTCAACAATTTTCCTGATTTAACCCTAACTGTTCAAAAGACTTCTCAAATGTTTAAAATTCATTACATGGTCATTGCGGTCTGTTATCTTATGTTCTGCATGAATCCAATCATATTCAGTGATTGGGAGAAACTGACCGCTTAGTTTCCTACAAATGTTTTTCAACGGCAAGGTCCTCAAAGTTTTTTTGCACAAATCGTCAGTACGTTTATAGCAATTGTATGTAAACTCATTGTTTCTATGAAAATTGAATATTATCATTCTTGTCAAATATAACGACTACAAACATGACTACTGTATAGGTGACTTCATCCTTCAACTACATCCACAAACAAGTTGAACTTGTTTCGTTCAAACAGTGTGATTTTCATTTACTAATCAATGTTATTATTTTGTTTCAGATACTATAAAAAGTTATGTTCAAAAAGGTATGTGTTACTTATCTATTTAATGATAATTTAATGTTAATGTCGGGTATTTTTGTGGGTGTAGAAATTGGACAATTGATAATACTGGGCATAGATTTTTACTACTACCGGATGTACATACCTTTTCAGATCTTGTGGCTGTTGTATTTTTGTGTATCATTGATAAGCTATAATGTACGAATTTGGGTTGCTGATCAGACTAAGTATTTTTTTTCTCTTATCATTCTCAATGTACAGGAGACAACATAATGTAAATTGAAATTCATATCATGTAGGATGAAAAATGACCCACAATTCAATGAGATTCAATGAGGTACAACTAAAGATGTGAAACACTTGGAAACCTGATCAATGTTTTGCTATTCAGTAATATTTTTGTCGTTTTCTATTTGCAGCATTCTATCTGTTCTTCTTCCACATCTTGTTTCTATTATTCCTCTGGTCATACTGGCAAACAGTCTTTACGGAACTTGGAAGGGTGCCGGAAAAGGTAACGATCAATAAATTATCAATCGATCCGGTCAATGATCTTGAAAAATTTTAACCGACCAGATATCGGTACGATAGTTTGAAAGTGATGCGTGAAGAAAGAAACATTTAATTGTACATTGCAGGAACTATTTATGGGAGATCTGCCGAATAATGAATAAATATTTACTTTAGTTCACAGATCATACGATTAAATAATGGTGATGTGGTATTAAATTTAGCAATTTAGATAACCAATACTGTGCTCAGAATTCTGCAGATTTGTCTGAGAAAAATCTTCAAGCTCACTGGTGTATAAGTCGTGACTATTTTTTTTTCCCTGTTTCTCATCTTTTGTTATTGCAATAACATATCATTTATGAGTTGTGTAGACGTTTTTTTATTTTGAAACCGATATTATCATATAGTAGTTTAAATTAAACTCAACCATATGCTACACTACACGCTACATACATGTATAGATGATTTATTTTTCATCCTTCCCAGCCCTATCTCGTCGATGTAGGTAATGTTATTGTTTGTCTTGGACGTTGCAGTTTAAAATACCCCCTGTTGAAATGGAAAAACTTCAACAAGCCGAAAGTGAGGAAGCTCAAAGGCAAATATTGGAACAGTTTGCCCAAGATCTTCCTATTACTAATCGCACAATTAAAGGAGGTAAGGGACAAAAGGTCCTATACCTATCACTTATTATTTCCATGATGTGTAATAGTTGTTCAATCTGTAAATTATGAAGAGAATATTTTACCAAAATGTTACATTTCGACTAATTCTGTTGATCTAACTATGTCATGTTCATTATTTTCTGTACTACACGTGACAATACGATGAATATTGGAAAAACATAGAATGCTATGTAAGAATGGTAATCTAACAATGTTTCATTTTATCAATTAAATTGTACTTCACCGACCGTGGCGTTTTACGTTATGAAATTACTTGACTTATTTTTGAATGTGAACAAAAATGTAGTATGGTATTGTCAGTAATGAAAACATTAAATACCATAATTACAGCAATCCGCTTCTGTGAGAAGTGTCAATTAATAAAACCAGACCGGGCTCACCATTGCAGCGTGTGTGGAACATGTGTCCTAAAAATGGACCATCACTGTCCGTGGGTGAACAACTGCGTGGGCTTCCATAATTACAAGTGTTTCATGTTGTTCCTGGCTTACGCTCTTCTTTACTGCATGTTTATCGCTGGCACTTCTTTGGAATTTTTCATCCGAGTTTGGAAGGTTAGAGTTAATATTTTTCTCTTTATTACGAGGACCACATTCAAAAGAAAATGATGTACTATTTCAACGGTCTTCGGTAATTCTATGGGTCAATTTGCCACAATCTGTACAGTTGCAAGTATCACGTATCATCATGCTGGCATATTCTGCTACATGGAGATTGTTGGAGATCAATGAAATATATTTATCAATCTTTAAAAAATTGTTTTATCTCTATGTCATTGGTGCTTGTATAAATACAAAGTTATAATATCAGCAATGATTGGATTGACACTGAAATCTACATGGGTATTTAAGCTAGTTATTTTCCAGGGCGAGTTGGATGGAATGGAAAGGTTTCATCTTCTCTTCTTATTCTTTGTTGCCCTGATGTTTGCAGTTAGCCTCAACTCTCTTTTCTTCTATCACTGCTATCTCATCCTTCACAACAGGTCAACATTGGGTATGTATTGAAATTTTTCACCTTAGAGCACATTGTAAATTCAATTGTCAAGGATTAACATTTGAAAATGTATACCGTAAAAGTCTATTCTATAATAATGTTCAAAACTTGAAAGATATTCTTTACGTATGAAAGAGAAACATGATATGTGAGCAGAGAATCTTTATGTTATAAACTAATCTATTATCTTTAATCGAATATGTTATCTTTATGTTTGATAATATTATGACCAATGTGTAACAATAAGATTTATTGGTAACGGCAGTTTGTGATCCCTATAGTATACATAGTATTTCAATAATTTCACAGAAGCGTTCAGGCCACCGATGTTCAGAACTGGAAAGGACAAAGATGGATTCAGTCTTGGAAAATACAATAATTTCCAGGAAGTTTTCGGTGATAATTCACGTCTCTGGTTCTTCCCCGTTTTTACTAGGTGAGCTGTTTTTCTTATTATACTATTCTCTTATACACGATAAGTTTAAACAAAAATCATACGAGTCTATAAATTATAATCATGCATTCTCTGAAGGATGAATAATCCCGAGAGAATGTAATTGATAATGATATCTGTCGAAATATTTGAAATGAAACTTTTACTCTTGATAAGAGTTTCTATGAATATTTTTAATAACAAAACTTTGAGCCAGTTGCGCAATACCAATTTATAAATTATTCATATTTTCATCAATGCAAAATACACTGCAAAGCCCAAATTACTCGCTTAGCTGTGAGTATCAAAATTTTTCATTTACCTCCATTCTCTCTTTCGTCTTACCATTATTTATTACTCATAGTTATCCCTCGGAATAAAGAACTAGGAAGAATGCTGAATATCAGTGAAAAACTTTGACGGAAAAAGCTAATTATTTATTGAGTTATTGTTAGTTATTGACTTCATTTTCAAGTTTTATAATGTACGGTAATCAAACAGGTTTCTTAGGTTCAAATTCAAAGTAGTGTAACATCAAGTTATTTGACAACTATGATTGAAAATTTGTCATTTTTCTAGACTTTAATTGTTTTGGTCTAGGGATAAACTTATTGGTATCCAGCAATCTTGTCCTAGGTTCATAAATTATTTTCAATAATTTCCAATTTTACATTTTGAAAATATTTATGTCACTGTATTTTTTAATTTAATGTCCATGCGATCCGCTTGATGTCTCCCATCATTGTTAAAAACGTTTCTTTGTGGAACGGCACATGCACTTTTCTTCAATTTAAGCACTATTTATATTGATCTATAATGCCATATACATCGACACACTATTGAAAATTAATTTTAGAAAAGAAATCAAATCTAAGCTTAGCTTTTACAAACGTCAAAACTAGTTTTTATTTCTCAAAGTTATGCTTTATCAAAAACGTGAGTGTACTTCATATTTGGAATATATCAAACTGCTCGGAATGAATTATCCATTTACCTATCAATTTTTCTTCGTCAAGTATGTGTGGGTATGATATTATCTGATCATTGTTAGCTTCAGCATCATAGTATTTTTAAACTTAACTCTTAGCTGTTGATACACCATGCAATGATTATTTCACATTGACTAGGTCAGGAGCCCATACTGATTGTGACATAAATATGGTCAAAATGTCTCATAAATATTTCACGGAGGTCATTCGAATGTCATGTGCTATGCAGAGATACCATATCCGTCCAAACACGTTGCACGTTAGGGCTGATGAAATGTGTACTTTTTATCTGAAAGATAACATACGTATTGGTATTCGAAACCAACGACATTTTTTGTTTGAGTTTTTTGAAATTTTTTAATTTCTTTGCATTCATATTTCAGGCTTTGCTCTCAATCTTGGCATTGCTATTGCTATGAAAGTTTCTTCCATCGTTTTTATATCCAGTTTTTTTCTTCTATTTAACAGCTAGCATTTCCGAATGCTTTTTTTTCCAAAATTGAATTTTCTCGTGTGACTTATTGATTGCAATGTCTTCGAAATAATTTTACAGAATTTCTCGGGTGTGATAAAAAAAATTCAAGCATAGGTGACCCTTTGAAAATCGATTTATAAATTTTTGTGAAAAAATCAAGACAATTATCGGCGATATTATTTACAGTAATCAATGGAATGTTTCGAATAATCAATGTGTAGTGCCTTACTTATTCATGGTCGATTCGGTGCACATGAGAGTAATATTCTTGGTGGAATTATATTTGATATGCTCAGTTTCACCCAATAAACGGTGAACGTGATTCTTTTTTATTGTTATGGTAAAATTTAGGGTAGCATTAAAATCTGCATGTAGTTGAACTATTCGTCTAAAAATTGTACATATATTTAATTACGTGTGTGTCAGAATGCTAATGACGTATTCAGTAATCTAAGTTGAGATTTTATCTACATGAATTTAACGTCATAGATTCTCAGAAAAGTTTCTTCTTTTTGGGATTCCTAAATACATCAATGTACCTAATTATAATTATCTCTTCAACGAATTATCATCACTAGTTTCATCCAGATCAGATATCTGCGAATATAAATTCATCAGGAATAAATTAGCATCTGTATAATTTATCGCCCGTGAAAATAGAAATATTCTATTTGAAGTTTCAACAAGTACACCATATAGTCCGTTAGAATGTACTACGTCGCTCGATCAAAGAGGGACAGGTTTACGGTGTTAATTCAATTAATTGTTCCAATTAGCTGATGAAAATTTAGGTCTAGTGTGAATATAAATAGCCTCATTGCGTGAAAACTTAATTAGTTTTTTTCTAGTTTTCACTTCTATTTTTTGAGATTTTGAAACGTTTCGTATTTTTTTTTTTCAATAGTGATCGCGGTTTAGATTTCATTGGAGTGAATCATTATTAAAAAATTCTTATTTAGAAAGTGTATAGAATAGAAAATTTTCATTTTAAAACTGGGGGGTTGGAACGGATGTGTTCCAGTCTTGGGGATGGAAATGTCTACCCTGTACGATCGCCGCATCAGGGTGGTTCTAACACTTACAACTCCATGGGCAGTACTCAGAACAGGTCAGCACAACCGAATATTAGTTCACCCGCATCATACCCTCAGCAACCATTACTCTGGAACTCTGACGGAGAGCCACAACAATTGAATAATATTAAGTCAAAAAATATTTGCGTTGTTGACGTAACGCAGGAGATTCAATCTTCAATTGTATAAAATTCAAGATACAAATCATTGTTGGGATATACTTTCTAATATCTAGTATATTTTTTTATCTTTTTTACAAGCTTTTTTTCTCAGAATGTAGGGAAGATTGTTGACCATAGGTGATTGGAAAACAACCTCGAATAGTGGGATTAGATGTTCTATTATATGTCTTATAGGCCTCATGGCAATCATCTTGCACACATATGTTAGTCGCACAATCTGCACGTCTCAAAAATGATATAAAATTCTCATGAGAGGAGAAAATCCACCAAGTTCCAAAGTAATGATACTATGTAATGAAATGGTACAGCATTATGCATGCTTGTTACGTTTTAGGTATAATCTTCTGACAGATTTTTTAAAAAGCTATTTGATGGTTTCTCATAAAATATGGAACGAGCAAACACTAAGTTGATAGTTGATGTTTCAGGATGATATACAATAATTGTGCTATTAGAAGATCTGTCAATGCATGTTAGCTTATTTTGCTTGGTGTTGTGTTAGTCATTGTCTTACTATTTAGTACACTGTATCTTCAATCGATAATTATTCAATTGTAATCATTCTAACAATAGCAATTCATGAAAGATGAATACCAATGTAAGAATGAAAGATAAGGTTTGCAGTAATTTATTAATTTCCACTTAATAAATGAAGTAAATTTTAAACAAAATTAGGGACGTACTGTTTTGTACAATAACGTTCAGAGGAAAATTTGTTTTGATTGAATTTAATAAATTTTACACATTTTGTAGATCTCTTATTCAATGATTCGGGAAATATTTATACAAATTTCCGATAGCTGACAGTTTGCGTTTCTTGTTACTGGCCACTGTCTGCACTGACTCGAAATGCCTTTGTATACTGTAAGTAAAAAATGTTGAAAGAGTTTAAAGAATAGAATATCAGTAAAAACAATTATTCGTGATTACGGAATTATGATTATAATGGAATGTAATGATATGAGCTGAAATGTCAGCAGATTCTATTTGCCTGTACTCAGATGCAATAATAATTAGCATCATGCAAATGCATGACTGATGCGAGTTGCAAATATTCAATGTATTTCAGTTACGCTGTATAAAAGTATTCAGGTTTATACGGTATTGTGCATCTGGCTCTTGGAATGAGCGATTCATCAAATGAAAGTTCAGTAGCTGGAATAATCATACTGTTTTCATATTCAACTAGAATAAAATATCGCGATATCTTGTACACCTAGCTCAAAAATTTTTAATTGTCGGAATTCTAATTCAAATTTCCATGCTCAGTACGTTCTACGGTATCTTCAGCCTTTTGAGATCCTATGGGTTCAATTTTTTTATCTTCATTTACAACGTACTTCTTATCAAAATAAAATACCGACACTTCATTTTTACGATTGTGTCTGTAGAGGCGTTTTATTTTATTACCAACTCGAGTCATGTTTACGCAAGAGACAGGTTTGATGCCGATAATTTCTAATTACAAAAAAAGTTTGGTGATCTCACAAGACATGTGAATTGATTTGCATCAAATTTCGAACATTACTGCAGCAAAAGATCCAACTTTGAAGTTTTTGATACATATACTGGATCAGATTATATCTACATTAATAATTACAAGAATATTGATTATGTGAGATGCTGGATAAAATTGGGGTCATAAAATGCCTCAAATTGTGGGTATGGGTTGCAGCTTTGGAGATGGGATTACTTTTCCTGAGCGGCTATGCGATGAAGATACCCACACTTTGCTTGGCGAACCACAACGGTGGGGAGATGAGGCTGAGCTCGACTCCCCACCACATTCTGGCGCTTGTTCAGGTATTTTGCAGATAGCATAAAGTCATGGTATTTAGTTAGACCAATTAAAATGTTGGTCGGTGATAAATATGGCACCCTTAAACAAAGAGATTCAGCAATAGGCTATCAGAAATTTGATACCTATCAAGAATTCCCAAGTCTAAACAAGCAGCATGTAATCAGTAAACTTATGGTGGATTTATTTGAATTTTTTTCAAAGACTACCGTAATGTATCGAGAGCATTTGGTGTGCGTATCATTTTTTATTTATTTTCTTAATTTTTCTACAAAACGTTATTGTATTAGAAAGCATAATGCAGACTTCGCGAGGCATTTTCCACTGAATTTTAAGCTACCAATATTTTTAGAACATGTTTACCTTGCGCCGAATTTCGGTAGTCATACCTTACACGAATTTTATCCCATTGCGATTATTAATTTATTTCTTTCTAAGCCTTTCAATGACCCCATAAAACATACCTTCGATTGACCTATTCATCGTTTGATTTATTGGTTGGATTTTATTTAGCTGAAACTCTTGTGAGTTATACCTAAAAAATTTCGGTTCTATGATTCACCTCAGAAAATCAGACATAGGTAATATAGATTGAGAAGATAGCTTGACAGATTTTTTGGTATTGTCAAATGATCATTTATTTTGTTATGCTAATAGCGTACAGAGTTATAAACTTACTATCAATTTAATACATATGATATATGTCGTGCAAAATGGATGTAATATTGGAAGATAGATATTGGATCTTCTTACAATTAGTAAATAGGATAGTGCATGCTCTCACTACATGCCTTACCTTACCTTAATGGTAATGCAATCCTGTGAAAAAAAAAAATATAATTGAAATAAAATATAAGCAGGTGCTTAGATTATTAGAAAGAGGTGTAGTAGAAGGCATGCCCGTTTTTCATTGACTATCAATAACATACATAGTACTATGCTATTTAGTGTAATTTGCTTACAATGTGTGCTATGGTATACAACATCAAATAGGCGGTTTCATTCTTAGTCCTGTAAAAGTACCAGCATATATTTTTCCTATGTTCTTATTGAGACCAGTCAGCAATATTTGATTTCTTTAATAAATGAATGTCTATTATGTTCCAAGGTCAGATGCTAAGAAAACTGAGAAAGCACTAGTAAATGAACAAGCAAATGATAATGAAAGATATATATATGTATTATGTATATATTTCACTTTTTATATTGCAATATTCCCTGTATTTCGCTATAGATTTATTTAGACTGTGACAGTGAAATATTGTTTGATAAGATATTGTGATGAATTTAAACATTCCTTACCACTTTATTGTGAGTTGAGTAGAGAAAACTTGAGTTTATGATTATGTAGGTAGTTTATGTGATACCAATCGATGTTTATACGTACGTCTATACTGTACATAAAATATATGTGAACATATCTTTAATACCATATTCAGTGCATTAAATTTTGCCAAGATTTTTTTGAGTACTTTTTCAAGCAATCTCATAATTACGTTGACCTATGCAATTGATCGTTGATAATTATAAGTTGAAGGACAGTTTCAAATATTTGTGGTATGTGGTGAAGGACTAACAATAGTTTTAACATTATTTTTAAATTTAATTCTATTTGTAATGTCCCGTTTATAACATAAAATCACAGCATCTTGACTTTGGGTTTATTGTATCACACTAATTTCTCCACTCACACATTTGTTGAAAAACTTACAACTCACATTCGTCTTGTGTCATAATGGATTTCAGAATTAAAATAAATGTAAATAGAAAATATTCAATTGATATAGGTACAACTTTGATGAAATGAGTTTGGTAGAAGAAGCCACTATTCTGGCCCTTGGCACTGGGTAATGTTTATCTATACAATAATTGTTGACTAACTTGCTTGTTGTCTTTTTTTCAAACTTGAATAACGAACCGATTCTTATTATCATAGATATAGCATTGTGGCTCTTGGTAGTTCGGTATGAACTCTAATTCCTTGCAAAGTTATTCTTTATTTATCTTACTTATTCGTTTCATTTCTCTGTACATTGTCATTCTATTTTTATTGCTAATTTTTATTGACATTTGGGGTGGGTTACAAAACATTTATAGTCACTCCGCATTGAATACCATAAATGTTCATCCAATTTATAAATTGCATGCAATATTCGCCGGTCCAACCATGTCACCTACTGTGTTACATTATCAACATACATTTTTATCAATAAGAATTGTTATTTTTGTTGAGATTTGGTTTACTAATTTCTCTTTTGTTCAATGTTAATAAGATAGCTAATATTCATAATAATGATAAAAATAATAATTATAATAATTTGATGTCATATGAATGTTTTGTAGCACTGCTGTCGTAGGGAATCCAGGGAGCGATGTGAGTGAACCGCTTGTGGATGCTGAAAAAGCTGTTTGACAACGGCTCATGCAATACCTCATAAACCCTTTCAAAATAAATGAGGAGAGCCGAATCTGCGTTAACGTAGTTAATTACCAACATTTGAGAAGTTCGGTGGCATCGAACTATGCACAGTTAAAATAACTCGTATTGTTATGTACAACGTTTATCGCTTTTGAACAAACATATAGAGTTATTATTTATAGAGGACCGGACTCAATTTGCTTATTTTTATGACTGTAGTTATTTCGAGTTTTACTTCTGAGGAAATTTATTTTCAATTTATAAAATCAGCTCTGCTCTTGATTTGATCAATTAATCATGTTATTAGAGCATTGGTACTTTTGACTATACACACATAGCCGATACTTTTACTGAAATTAACGAAAGACTTTTCGTTCACAACTATTTTGGAATACCCGTTTGATGCCGGCTCAATATTTATACTAACAATAAGTTTAGTTTCGATCAACTCGTATCTATCCTCATCAAAAGTATTGATTAGCTATAGGTCAAAATATTATATCGGCCGAGATTTCAGTTCTGAGTCAAAGAAAGTATACAGATACGATGTCATTCAGACTTCTTCGTCTCTTTCAAGCTCTTGAACATCATAACAGCTATTCAGTTTGTAAATTTAAGAAAAATCACCGAATACCTATTTTTATGAATCACTCACATATTGTGAATATATATTACGTTTCTTTTTGTTTTTCAATTTCATAGCCGTAAAGGCTTTCAAGTGTTATCGTCTGATTTACTTTTTATACATATAAAAGAGTATAGATAACGTATTCTGGGTGTCAAATGACGATGAAAGATGTAAGAAGATTATGAAAGTATTTGAATCTTTATTAATGAGCTGTAAATTATTGCTTGAATATTATCATTAGATTATTTGCTTCCTGTGCAGAGGTATTTTTGATTAGCCAATATTAATTTCATTTGTTAAACATCACAGGACAAGCTGCTGCTTATCATTTTTTACGATTACAATAATTACTATTCATTAATGGTGCAATGGCCACTTGATATGCTAGATAGATGTTCTACATATGGAGATAAGTTTGTTACAAAAGGTGTACGAATTATGAAAATGAAAAACAATCATCGAGTACACTGTAAACAGTTATCGTTACAGAATTAAACTATGTATTTGGTCACATCGTAATTGTAGCATTGAACAAACATATTGACAATATAATTATGCAATAAGAAAATGTTTGAAAGCACACTTAGATAGCTATTTTATTCATTGTGAGGAAATTGTGCTTTTATTGTGTGACAAAGTATTGTTACTCTATTCTAAATTTTTTCTTTATAGGCAGCACGAATATGCTATAAAGTGTGCGATTGTTGGTTCAAAATTTTCACAATAAGATTCCTTGCTTTATTTACTATATGAGATTACTGTTTATTTTTTAAAAACGTCTTAGCACTCGACATTAATTATTAACGTTATTGCTTTGCAAGAGATGCCATCACGCTTCTACACATGCAGTAACACATATGTATGCAGAAAATATCCTATGTTTCTGCGATACCTTATGTCATTCATTATTGCATTTTATTTTTTTTAACTAAAATCACATTTTTTATGTAAAACAATCGCTTTTGTTATTCTATATCATATAAATTCTGCCTCTGAATCTTGTAGGTATTAAAGAATTGGGGAATGGATTAGCAACGTCCCGATACGTTCGAGTTTATCAAGAGAGCATAATAATCGATCCCAAGCCAATGAAATTAATTTGTATTGATACGCGTGTTACCTGATCTGCGCACAATTTGATGTATGTACATAAGATTTCGTACGTGGGAAATATTCTCCAAATACAATACGTACTTAAATATTCCCATTGGTGGTGGTAACGAATGGTTGAATGGTATGTATAATGTAAGGACAATACTTAGCATAAGCATATGCAAATTATTGAGCGAGTTGCATACTGAAATTTTTTTTTTTTTTCTGACTGAATTTTCTTTTTTGGTAAAGTCACTCTTAATACTGTGCAATAAATCACTGACTGCTCGTGTGAACTCGGGACTGTGTTAAATTATAGTATAACTTTACTCACTTTTATAACTTTGTACATTACAAAAACTACACCTGCTGCAGCTTTAGCCCTTATAGATCTCAGTTTATACGATGAGTTTCTTTTGCTAGGCTACTGAAGTTCATTTAATTCTAATTTCACCAGCTATACATTTTATTTGGGGCTAATATCTGCAATATTGGCAATAATCTTATTAGTGTTTTAAGTTATCCGAGTCTTTTTCACTTGTGGACTCAATAATCAATCAAATATCTATCATGTGGTGAATTTCCACACTCGACTATTATTGATCTAAGAAAATAAGTAACCACTAGAAACGAAAAGTAAATAATCGAGTATTTAGACAAACTATTCTAAAATTTGAAGATAATCTACCAAGGAGTCAGATACTGCTCACACCCTATTTTACGATAATATTTCTTGATAGAGTGCTTCAAAAATATTTGAGGCTTCTAGGCGCTGATACGTCCTTGTCCTCAATTAAACTGTAACTTGGACTTTTCATATCTGAAGTATTTTCATTCAGCTGGTACCAGGCGTTGAAATGCACCACTCGACGAGTACCAAACATAAGTACCTGCCAGTGCTGATTTTTTATCGTAGAAATTTTTTTGTGATGGATAGTCAGTCAATATGGTGTAATGTTTTTATAACGTCAACCAAATTATCATCCGAAGGGTTCAGAAATCATTTTTTAGACTTATGTCAAAAAATCTTAACCAGAGACCTAATTTCCACCTAATAATGGAGCTGAATACAGCATAATTTTTGTAAGCTCCGCACAGTATATGTCTATAATGCAGCAGCAATAGAATTTTATATATAATTTTATGTATTGTAAATAATATATATTGTGTCTATATTGCTATACCTAATCAGAAATACAATAATAATATTGTATGGTAATAAACATGCGCGTGTTTCGTTTTTCTATTAGTTGTTTCTAGCTGGACAATTATTAATATTTTTTTGATTCTCCTCTGATTTCGTCATCTTTTAGAGTTATTCTCTGAATAAAATCTTCTCTTATTAGTTGATATGTTTCTTTTTTATTCATTTTCTTTCAATTTTGGATCGAATAATTCTTTGAACAGCATTCACGTATCGACAAGTAATTTATTAAGAACGAAATACATCATGTTATGTATATTAAGATATAATTTCTAAATATCCCATTCGTATTTACAAGTTTTATTTCTCTAAATGATTTATAAAGTATAACCGAAGTTTTTTATCCATTTCAAACCTTCGGCAGAGCCAGCTTTCGGTTTGTATTCCAAACCGATGTAATCGTTGTACCCTTCTTTCTCCAAAAGTGAAAATATATACCTATAGTCTATTTCGCCAGCGGTATCTGGCTCGTGTCTGTCTGGCACTTGTGCTATTTGCACATGACCTGTGTAAGATTAATATCCAAAGTTTGTTATAATGCAAACTCAAACATTGGTTTATAGAATGATTTATCAGTGACATTAAAAGTACCTACCAAGGTATGGAAGGTATTCCTTGATAGTACGTGTAATATTGCCACGTGCGTGTTGCAAATGGAAAAGATCCAGCATCAATCTTAGATGTGGGCTGTTTATTTTCTTGACTATTTCTAGAGCTAATCCAAAAATAAATTGAAAAAAGGAAGGAAAACTATATGAAGTATTTTTTATAAATTCAATTTGATTTATTTGAAGTACATACCTTTGTCGAAGTTGTTCAAGTAATAGTTTGGTACTGTGATGTTGTTTATTGGTTCAATTAGAGCAATGATATCCTCGGTCTGAAGCTTTTCGACAGCGTATCTTAAGTTGCTTTCATAAGTTGAATCATTGAGTTCAGTAGGTGACTCTACCTTCCCAGACATTATGTGGATCCTGAAAAATATGATTGATTCTAGTTTCCTGCTAGCAGATGCTGTTTCGAATGGATCTGAATGATTATAACTTTTGATGAACTTATATGTGTTAGGTAAATAATACTTACTTTTTACAGTCAAGAGCTTTTGCATACTCGATTGTAAGGCCAAGACTTTTACGAAATTCATCTTCTTTTCCAGGTATAGCGGTAAAGCCCAATTCTCCCTTGGTCACATCACCTGATAAATAAATAGTCATTTATTACAGACAGCTTATGAGAATTATAATATCTCAGACAATATAAACAGTGACAAAATACCGGTAAAAATATTGATGAGGATTTGCTTGACATCGGCTTTACTCCTAGCATCTGCAACTTCCTGAACCGAAAATCCCAGAGGAAATCCTGTTTCGACTGCTTTGAAACCAGCTTGCTTTGCCAGTAAGTACCTTTCCGTTATGATTGGACTCTCTCCAAACATAAATGATAAATTGCTGGCAAATTTCATTGTTACTCTTGCTACTCTGCACTGTAAGTCAAAAAGAAAAATGTCTGATATTCACCAAATGTTATAAGCTCTTAAGTGTGTATGCTACATATGACGTAACTATTTTATCTGACACACCATACTTGATCAGATAAGATTATCCAATATTGCTTATTGGGGATTAATATATAGTAATTTCTATGATAACTGATTTCAGGATGCAGAATTTATTTTAGGCCAAAACCAGCGTCAAATAAATTTTGGAGATGTTGATGACTTGATTCAAAGTTACAGCAATGAATAATGTAGAAATGCAGAGACGCATGACTTTCAGCAAAGGATTAAAAGTTGTCACAATCATTCGACGTCGCACAAGTCTTACCCATTTGGTATGCGATGAATTATAATCATCTCCAAATTCTAAACCTAATTTATTTTCCTCCCTTATTCGTTTGACAGTTCTTTCGGAAACCTTGGCATAATTAGCTGCCCTTTTAGTAGCCTGTCGAAGAGGAACAAGGAGAGATTTTTGCTTAGCCTCTTGATCACAAAATTCAATTATAGATTTTATAACTTCACGCTCTTTGCTGCGTATTATTGCGCCTTTACTTCTACAATTTTTTTTTTTTACTTCTTTCTTAAACTCCTCCGAACTCATATTAGAATTCGAATGGGGTTTTAGGTTACTCTATGTTTGTCAACAGCTGATTTCTGTCAACCAATGATCTAATCTGTCACATGGACTATGGGTAGGGTTAGTTTTTATGCCGCACACATGTATGTACAATATTGCGTATAATAATATCCAATTTAATACCATTGACACATGCAATCAGAAAATCTGTCGACTATTTTTTTCCTTATTCTCTGATGAATAATTTCTGTCAAGTCAACGGGACACTGCTTATCGGCGATGACTGGTTATCAGTCGAAACATTCTACATCAGTTATCGACTGGGGTATATAACGTCACTGCCAAACACGTGATTTCCGTAATTAAGTACTTTACAAATTTTACGTAGAGCGGCGACAATTCAAAGATTCTACTGTGAACTATCGCGTTCAAAAATTCAAAAGAAGTAATTATCAGAATGCGGAGCAAAAAGCTTTCTCGCGGACAAAGTGTAGATTAAATTATAAATGATGAAATGCTTAACAATGTTATTTTACCCTTTCATTTCGTTTTGCTTTTATTCCTTTCTATTTTTGCATGCTTGTACACTTTAGTTATCAAATGTTAATGACCATTAATATCCTTTTCTTACATACTAATCTGAAGAATTGAAATGTTTCAGATGCATAGAAGTTAACAAGGCTGAGGACAACCAAAGCACATGTAGAATAATTACAGCTGTGCTTCGGTAAATCCGAAAATTCAGCCCTGTTATCGCGGAATTCTTTTTGTATGTAGCGAGATGTTCAAAGTTTCGTATGGATAAATTAGATCAGTTCGAGAAATGCCGAAGTCATTGTGATCTTGTGGCTCATTAAGATTTTGATACTCGATGTTTTCATGAAAAATCTCTCTCAACAGGTTGGGCCTAGTAAAAACTCTGCTACTCTGAAGAATGCGACGTGCCAAAACCTCCCTTCCCATGAGTTTGACAAAAAAATCGCCCAACGTGGGGCTCGAACCCACGACCCTGAGATTAAGAGTCTCATGCTCTACCGACTGAGCTAGCCGGGCAGTTGAGATGAGAAGGTTAAGATGTACATCAATAAAATGTAAAATTTATCTCCAATTGTTAAAAATAGTACTTGCTCCAGATTTGCTCTCTTATACTCTTTTTACATTCATAATTTTGGATATACATGAATTCAGGTGTGATTTTCACGCGAAGAATTGGGAAACCAAAACGGTATCTACATGGTGCAATCAAGTTTGGGGGTTCAAGTTTTTAAATTTTTCATGAATTCTTTTTAATGAATTAATTTTTAACCCGATAAAGCAATTATAAAACAATTCTCTTATCCTCATCTCATCGGACCTTAACTAAAACCTACAATGTATACATTGTCGCAGTTTTGTAACTGCACCCTTACATTCGTCGTGTGGAGTTTGCAGGTCCTGAAAAGATTTCCCTCGGGCATGAAAAATGAATAATAGTAAATAAAGGAAGAGTAAAATAAGAAATTTCACCGTTCTGAATATCCCCTGAAGAAGATAAAAAAAAATTTCATCACAATATCAGCGGCAATTTCCATGTGAATTTCAATTTGAGAATTTTCCCTGTCGGTCTGAAATTATCATCCCCCTTCTCTTTTTCGCAGAACGAAGCTCTCAATACGTGGCAGTTATATAAAGCAATTCCTCATACTGCACTTTGACAATGAGTCTCGTCGACTACTGACCATGGCCTGAATTCCACGACCGGCTATTCCACTTCCATTATTATACTGGTAGAAGAATGATCAAACTACAGGTGAAATCGGAATGGGGGCCACAGAGGAGGACTAAAACGTACAGCAGGGTGGTGATTTCTTCAACATAAGCTAGCTCTTCTGAGGATGACATGTTCATTTCAAAGTTGTTTTATATTTTTGCATAATTATTACGTGCGTCGCGGTTGTCGGTAAAAGGGAATTCGACGTCAGTGGTCCCCAGCCTTGTGTTAAAAGCTGGTAGTGACAATTTGTCTGCGTTTCTATCGATCTTTGTAAAGTAATAACGAAGCGCCACTGTACGCGTGCGCGTTATCCCAGTCGCAGCGAACACCCCTAGTTTCTTCCTTGAAATGATCGGCGTTGGGGGTTGCCCGAGTATACCGCGTCTACTCCATTCGTCCCTCGACGCAAACTGTGGTAGATTTTCATGCGCAAAGACAGTCACCCCTAGACCAGCTGAGCGGCAAGTGTTCGTCGAGGACCCCGGAAATAAAAGAGAGCAAATAAGGACGAAAACCCATCGAATAACAAAACAACAACACAGAACTATATAAAGCAAATAATAGAAAAATAATTCATCCATTATTACACAGGACTAGACAAACATAAAAAATCACTCCAATGTATTTCGGTTCTTACGCCGATAGAATCGAAAAATGTCGTTGCCCAGAGAATGGAGCTTTCAAGAATCGTGTCGTATGGTCGACCGGGGACTCGGAGCAGGGCCGACCGCGACCGCGTCACAGGAGGCGGTCGGCCCAACAATTATCGACGAAAATATGAACCAACAAAATCAGTTAGGATCGTTATTTTCAATACATTCGGCGCCGGTTTTCGACATAAACAACTGCCTCTCATCCCCGAAGAGACCCGCTTCCCTAGTCGTTCAGGCGACCGCAACATCAACGCCTTTGGTACCGCCGATGCACTCGAGTCCTCCAGAAACGATCGACGACGAGGATAACGACAACCTTTTAACAATTTCGAGTCTCACAGCGCGTCCTTTGATCGCTAAATCTCGTGAGTTACGATCCTCAAGGTATCGCCCTCGCTCAAAACGCCCCAAGAAAATATCAAGACCGAAAAATCCAAACCTTATACCTCTGGATGGTGGATACGGATGGGTTATCGTCTTTGGTGCTTTTTTTGTGCAATTTTGGGTCGCGGGCCTCGTCAAATCCTACGGTGTCCTATACGTTGAGGTCATGGAGACCTTCAAGGACTCCTCGGCGTCCGTTGCTTCTTGGATACCGGCAATTCTATCGTGTCTCTGTCTCGCCTTGGGTGAGTTTATTCTCTTTTTGTTTTGAAAAGAGACACAAAACCAACCAAAACGCATCAACAGCAAATAAGAGAGAAAAAAACAAACCATATATGCTCGCCGCACAATCATCCACCATCGCCTAGCTATAATATTATATTTCTTCATCCACGCGCCGCTACTCTAGTGATTATAAAAAAAACTAATCTCATTTCTTCGATTATATGGATAATAACCGATCGAATACGATTAGCAGGCCGTTTCTAAGGTCAACGCAATGACGGCATGCCCGATGCAGTTCGGAGGGTGCTCGCGTGTGAAGCACCTTTCTCAAAGTGAATTCCCGTGGTAGCATCTTCCGCAGTGTTTCCGCATGTTATCATTATGAAACTGCACGTGCGCAACGGTTGTCATACCTTTTGCGCGTTGCATCCAATTGTGAGAAGCCTGCAGGCTTTTCTCTCACCTTTTCTATCATTGAATTATGTAATACAAAACCCGGTTCATATAGAATATCCGATCCTTTCGTTATCTCGTTAATCCAAACAGCTGCATTTCCATACGGTACGATTTTCCCAAGGATGATCTTACCATGAAAATTTAGTCTTTTGACGCTGGAAAAAAAGTGATCCGAATCTCACGAGGAGACTACTCGGTTCGATACACTCCGTGTTATCACAAGTCTGAAACTTGATTACGAAACAGTAAGAACTAAAAATTGATTGGGGAAAACCACGAAGATTTGGGGGGGGAAAAAAAATTGCATTAGCATTGTAGGGTTGATGCTGTGACAAGAAAATAATTACCTCCACTCCGCTATAATCACAGGCACTCACCAAAGTTAATTATTTCAACATTACAATTATAATGCGAGACCTGGGGAGTGTGAAACTCATTTACAGATAATTCAATGTCAAAGGGTTAGGTCAAGGTCAACGTGGCATGAAACCTCGTCAGCTGATGCGTCATTTACTGCTCCATACGTAAGCGTAGTCATTTTTCTTCCGGTCATTTACAAAAAGGGTTCAAAAAATTCGTTGTCATACAGATAGATGTGGAACACGCTGCTGCGGATAGTCACGTAGATTCTCAATTTTTCATTGAATAATTATCCCTTATTAAATACAAAATACAAAACCGCCACATCGTATATTCTAATTGCACCAAAGATCTGAACATTTCTGAACAATCATGTTAATTGTAAAATAACGAATTTTATGGAGCAATTTGATGATCAGTTTGTCACTACGTCGTCACGTCATATTATTTTATTTATTATACATACAGGATTATTATCATACCTAATGTATATTCTTTCGTACAAAATATAACATCGTTCCCCGCATATCTGATCCGCGCAAATAAGCGAAAAGGTCAGTGACCTGTGAAGGACCAATGACACGCGCAAGCACACGGTATACCTACGCAGATACCAAACCCTTTGTACGGAATCCTTAAGCCGCGCCATGTCTGTATTTATAATATTATCAAATTATACAGGATGCTTTTTTTAGATACATCACCCCACAGAGCCATTCATTTTCCTATCAAGCACGATGAGCAGCTAATCAAAAATATTTTCCACTCTCGTCAACGATCCCTAATATACCAGCTCCTGTAGCTTTTTTCAAAATTTTCTCCCATTCGTTTCGAACTGGAGCTCACATGCGAACACGGTTCGGAAGAATTTTGAGTTTTTCCGGCCACCATATGAGAAAAAAATATATTAACAACGAGGGTATCGATATTATCTACAGTCTGCATCAGGTTTTAAGAAACAATTTTATCAGCGATTCGTGTCCTCTGGTTTTTCTAATTTTTCGTCCGTTTTTGCCAACTCCATTTTCTTTCGGTTTATTTATCGCTTAAATTTTACTTTTTTCTGTTTTCTCCTCTGATATCTAGGTATGAGTTTGGTCGCATCGCGGCGACATTGCTATAGTAGTTGGAATCCATCGATCGATCGACGTTATTATACACTTGTATTTTGCAGTTGGGAGCGATGCGGCAGTGAACAGTGGTTATACATATATGTATATTTACAAAGCTAGGTCAGTAAAACGAGAAAATTAGTTAGACTAATCGTCTTCTGGTTTCTTCGATGAATTTTCGTTTCATGAGGAATTCAAATTGACCTCATCAAATAGTATTCGTCTTCAGCGATGATCGTTGATCGTGGTTGATCATTGCAGACGACCCCGTGATCATTGCAAACGACTAAAAAAATGAACAATAAATTTGAACGATTCATTATGGGCTATGAAAATGAGTAGTTATAAGAGAGCCTATCTTACTGACAACCATCCTATAAGTTAGGGAAGGAAATTTTCAGTGCTACATTTGCTGTAATATAATTTTCATTCATTGATTAGACATTTTGGGATCTTTCAGAGGCTACGGCCTTTGACTTCATTCCATTCCGGATTCGGAAGTCGGAACATTTTTTTTTTGGTCCATTCCAACGTATGTTGAGTTCGGAAACCCGAGAACCTCAACGTGTTACGGATACTTTAGGAAAGAATCAATACGATTGACAATTGACATCCGTTATCACTTGGAGATAAGAAATTTATCGGTTGAATTACGTACGTTACATTTGCAGGTTGAAATTCTTCGTACCGACGATGCTAAACACAAGGACTCCGTGGCGCAACGGTAGCGCGTCTGACTCCAGATCAGAAGGTTGCGTGTTCAAATCACGTCGGGGTCATGAGTAAATTTTTTTTTGTGTCAAATTTCTTTCAATATTTTTTTATTATCGGGCAGTTATTATTAGCGAATACATTACCGTATAGATTTGTGCAAATCAAATAAAAGTATGAAAGCTGCGGTCCGGTTGGCTTGGAAATTTCCCTAGTTAACTGTATACACATACGTCGAACGTCGGACACACAGGTATAAAATAATTACACGTGATATAACGACCCTGCGAAGGACAGGTTAGTCCTGTTTCCTGTCGGTTAGTCATGCAACGGCACTTAAAGCCAAGTAAAGGATACAAAGTAATCGGTTCGAGCTATGCCATAACTATACCTATGTATACCCCCACGACCTCTCTTATAATTCCAGAGGGAATCCCGTCCACATTCGTACCATGAGTCGTACCTAAGCGGTACACACACCGATCACGTGATTGGAAGGAAGAATAATCGGAGAGGAAAGCGAAAAATTTTCCTTGGAAACAACAAGAAATAACGAACGAATAGTTTGATAGATAAAAATTTCTGCTTGGCAAAAATTTCACCCATAAAATATCATAGATACCTGTTCTGGATGAAATTCATCGTCGGTGATCGCGATAAGCTTTTGGCTACCGCAAAAGGTATACCATGAAAGTATACCAGATACAGTCGTCGTTATATTACAAGTACAGGGCTAAACATTGCGAAACTGAAACACATCGGATGTTTGCGCTGGAGGATTCACGTGGCGTCGCGTTTCGTAAACTGCTGGTGGTCCATGTAATGTTGAAACCTTCGTCCGACATTTTTTATGTCCACTGTTTTATTTTCATTCTCAATTCACCCATTTTTCATCCACATCATCCTTTCGCACAATTTCATTCACTATGCAACCTGCATTTCACGTGCCACGCAGACCAGAGTTGATAAATAATCCACGAAAAAAGAAAATCATAATTTACGTACATCGCGAGAATAAATGGTTTTTTTTTCCTCATTTTTCTGTTTAGTTTTCATTCACTTATTTTTTGTTCTGATTTGAAATGTTACAGCTCCGGTTACCAGCATGCTGTGCCAAAAGTACAGCTGTCGAGCAGTAGTTTTTGTCGGTGGACTTTTCTGCGCACTGGGACTCACCATAAGCTACTTTGCCACTAGTTTAGTGCACCTTTTCTTCACCTTCGGCGTCTTAACTGGTTGGTATTCAAAATTTTATGGATACTTTTTATCGTAGGCTTAAGATCGAGTGTCTCAAATTCGAAAAAAAGAACAAAAAAAACACATCAGAGAATATTAAAGTGGATAAGATGCGGTGGTTCGAGATGAATTCACATCGGATATTTTTGATTGTTTATTTGATTTCAATTTTTTTTATACATATTTTTTTTCTTCGGCAATGAATCAAAAGTGAACAATTCACACGAAAAAAGTTACACGAACTCGGAATGACATCGTTATACGTGAAATAAATAAATAAATTAAATAAATAAATTACGATAGGTGGGCCAGTACGATGAGGTTCCTCATGGTGTCGAGGATGAAAATGACAGGATATCTGTATGTCCAAAGTTTGACTATCTTTGAAGAATTTGAAAGTCTCGATGAACGGCCAGTGGTTTTTCAAGAAGTGGCTACTTCAAATTCTCGTTCTTCTGCTCCATTTTTAATCGCGGATAAAATTACGCGGGGCCTCGGGACTGAACGGCATCATGGTCGTATTCGACGACGTTGTAACTACCAGTCGTTTCGAGCTGATTGGAATCGATGACGTATTCCTCGTGGCGTCTAAAAGATCCTCTGAGAGCTTCCAGTTGTACTTCTCGGACTTGGACGCTCGTCACCTCCAATTTTCCATCTTCATTTTTCCGCGCAGTGATATCGATTTGGATCTCGTCGGCCAGTATGGCGTCGCCGGCAATTTCCTGCATGCCCACGATCGGGTGTGCCTGAGAAATGTGGCAGACTACGGCCAGGACAGTCAAAGAAATGATGAGCTTTGCCATTTTGGTTTCTGTTACTTTGAATTCTATTCGAAGTTTGATGCTCGGTTAATCGGCATCGCAGTTTATATACCCGCGAAAGGTGTGCAGAGGCAAACATTTCGCTAAATGATAAGCAAACAATTTTCCAGGTCTAGGCCTTATTTCTGATCCCTGTGAAAATATAACTCGTTCTCGTCACAATTAATTGATTATCACACCTGATCAAGGATCGTCAAACAATACGTACGTAAATTCAGCGACAATCGTGAGTTTTGACTATTATTTCGAAAAAAATTTATGACCTGGTTCGCTGTTTCGATGTGGGTTTCTAGAATTCCTCGATACGACCTCGAATCATTTAAAATTCGCGAAACGTTCAAGGACTGCAAATAACTTTTCGTTAAAGTTGAGAGAAATCTGAACTAGCGAAGTACAAAGAACAAAATAGGTTGACGAATCAAATGAATCGGGATTGAATTAGGTAAACTTTTATTTTGTAAAGAGTTATTTGCATTTTCGATCGGTGACAATTGTTTTTTTTTTAAATCTAATCGGTTATTTTCATCTAGGATTATATAGGTAATGTTATAGGTGATAGTACAGTTACCATTTGTTTATCTAATATTTGACTGTGAAAACGAAACGGAGTCAACCCGAGAAAAAACCTAGACCTAGAAAATTGTTTGCCTATAATTTCGCGAAATGTTTGCCTCTGCACACCTTTCGCGGATATATATAAACCGCGATGCCGATGAACCGAGCATCAAACTTCGAATAGAATTCAAAGTAACGCAAACTAAAATGGCAAAGCTCATCATTTCTTTGACTGTTCTGGCCGTAGTCTGCCACATTTCTCAGGCACACCCAATCGTGGGCATGCAGGAAATTGCTGGCGACGCCATACTGGCCGACGAGATCCAAATCGACATCACTGCGCGGAAAAATGAAGATGGAAAATTGGAGGTGACGAGCGTCCAAGTCCGAGAAGTACAACTGGAAGCTCTCAGAGGATCTTTTAGACGCAGTGAAGCATACGTCATCGATTCCGATCAGCTCGACACGATTGGTAGTTACGTTAATACCGTCGAATACAACAACGATGCCGTTCAGCCCCGAGGCCCCGGCTAATTTTATGGGCGGATTAAAATGGAGGAGAAGAACCACTGGCCGTTTCTTGAGATCTTGAAACTTCTTCGAGAAATTGAAGACCCTTGATTTGATACGTCAACTCAGTCATCCGAGATCGAACATTATTTATTTAACTTATTTATTTCATAAAACGATATTATTCGATGTTCATTGTAGCTATTTAATTGTAGGTAAATTATTAATTTTTGTTCTCCGCAGTCGATTTATTGCTTGAATAAATAATCATCAAAATCAAAACCTTCGATAAATGCCTCTCAGAGTACCATTACGTACATCCTTTGTGAAACATGAACTTCTGTGGCAATTGCATTTATACTGATAGAATTTTAAGTTCAGATTCGTTCCATTACGAACTCTTCATCGTTTTCGTATTCCGGAAAATTCACTCAGGACACCATTCGTCACATTTGTCCACGCCCTCGGTCTGTCGTAAATACAGATGTGATTAAAGATTTGATTTTAATGAACTCTGAAGTTCGTAATCATATCGCACTTAATTACAAAGTGATCGAGGTGTTCAACTGACAATGAGCCGCTTAAGTTGAAGAGGTGATTGCAGACCGAATAAAATTCGCGAATGATCAGAATCCGACGTCATAATTTTCGGTTAAGAACTTCGAACGTCCTGGAAGGGGATGTTCGGAAAATTCTCTGGATATCGTTCGATATTTCAAACATTTTAATTTTCATCCCATACTGTCGGATCCCGTCAATCCAAACGTCTGGGCCAGCTCATTCAAATTTTACAAAAATAACTTCTTCCGCTCGGCGAAACCGGGAGACATTTTATCGAACATCTGTCAATATAGCTAGTATCGATTTTCTGTTTTCGTCAAACATGGGAAACCTTTTTTTTCTTGCTAAAATTTCGACTTTTCTATATCTCAAAATAACTTTCGGTCCTCTAGGTTTTAACAAATCGAAAGGATGTTGGTAATTACGTAACTTTTTTGGATGGCCATTCAACGTTGACAAAGATTTCGAATATTTTGAACGATACCTTTCTCTAAACGCACAAGCCTTTTTTTCTTCTGTGAAAATTTGTCGACCATATCCAAAATGGCGCTTCAAACCGATGCGCTATATTTTTCAAAATTATTTTCCTAGAAATTAGGTGTGAAGTTTGGTTATTCGAAAAGAAAAGTTTTTGATAATTATTTGATTATATTTGTTTCTTTATTATTCTCTCCATCATCAAACCATAAATATATTGAACAACAGAATCATAAAAATGGTTTAACGATTTCGAATAGTGAAGTTCACATGACATCGTATACAGTTTTCTTATCGTATTACAAATAAATAAATAAATAAAATAAATAAATTTTGGTCGGTTGACCAGTTCGATGAGGTTCGACGGTTCTTCGGGGTGATAATTTTGGAATGACAGAATCGTCGAATGCGGTCAGATGGAGAAAATCTAGAATATCTTTCATCTCGATGATTTCAAGATTTTCGACGAACCGTCAACTTCTTATTCTTTTTCTACTTCGTGTTCTTTTTGTACGTAGACTTTTTGAAAACCTTGGCCTTCTTGGGGTCGGGAGACGTATTCGGTGGCGTCATAGTAAGTGACCCCGCTTCCATCGTTGCTATCTCTGACGTACTCCTCGTGGCGTCTGACAGCCCCTCTAAGAACTTCCAATTTTTCACCTCGGACTTTGAGACCCGTTACTTCCAACGCTCCTTGTTCGTTCTTCTTGAGACTAATGTCAATCCGGATCCTTTCGGCTAATGTGGCATCACCGGCTATATCTTGTGAACCAACAATCGGATATGCACGAGAGATATGGCAGAGCACAGCCACGGTGGCGAAGAAAATTACGAGTTTTGCCATTTCAGTTACTTATCAGTTATGCCTGATTAACTTTCTTTCGAAGTTTGATGTTCCATCCGTCCGCACCGCGGCTTTTATACTCGCTAAAAATTTGGGTGCAAACATCACGCGAACAATCCGATGCGCAAACAATATTTTATGGGTCACGGCTCGCTCGCGGGGTCACGATCGACTTTTTTTGTTTTAATCTTTTCATTCACGGTTTATAACACGAACATGTATATAATGTGTCCTTATCATAACTTCCAAGGATTCGTAAACGATCTAGTATCCATGTAGATTCAGTCCAAAGGACACCGGGAAGGTTCACTCGTGTTTTTATTTCAATAACCAGCTGATTCGAACAGTACGCAAATTGCTTGATTCTTACGATTTTAAAGAGACGATACCGATTGTCGTTTCACGGAAGGAAACTTTACGTTTGCCGCATCCCGAATATCTCGAAAAATCGGGTCATTCGTCTCATTCTGTCCTTTGCAGTTATATGTATACGTGCGGGTGGATCTATACCGAGAATCGCATCCCGCTGACGCAAACGAATCCTCGACCGCACTTACGAAACTATTTCGCAATATGCATGCGTACTAACCGTACGAGCCAAGGGCATACATTCTGTGTGTATATACCTCTGCAAACATTTGCAAGCTTGGTGCAGATCGATATCGTAGTAATTAGCCCCACGACTTGAAGCGCAAGGTTCCGGGCTCATCTCTGCATTCAACTTGTACCGGGTCGACTATTTTAAACTGGGTATTCTGTCGGATATCTCGCGAATCGAGGCAGACCAATGATAGATCCGTCACTTCTGTTTTGTTCTATTTTATTTTATTTTTTTTTTTCTGCGGAATTAAAGCAATATTTTTCACAATTTTGACCATCCGCCATTTTTAGGGAAACGGACTTTTTCTATGGTCTCGTAATTTATTCAAGTTCGCGAAGCATTTGAGCGAATAACACGTTGAAAATTGGCCACCCCGTAGGTACGCAAGTGCCCTCTGAATTGTGCTGTTTATTTTCATATAGTATTCATGTGCGTACGTAAGTTATATTAAACATTAAATTTTTTCATCAATGAAATGCCTTGAAAAGATCGCGTGGTCGTTGCCTTCGTATATCTGATTGAAATAATTCATGCCAACTGAACGAGATTTTGACACACTCCAAAACTTCCTTTTTTCAGGTATATACATACCTCGATATAATTACGCCATTCTTGATGCGAAAATAATTTTCTCCTTCGTTTTTCAGGTATAGGGGGAGGCCTTTCGACGACTCCGGGAATCGTTATAGTTTCTCAATATTTCGACAAACATCGTGCCCTGGCTAACGGAATTTGCGTGTCGGGTACCGCAGCGGGAAGTTTCGTGTTTCCTTTACTAATCGAGCGATTGGTGGCAAGTTTTGGATTCCACGGTACGATTCTTATCCTAGGTGGTTGCATGTTGCACGTGTGCGTCAGTGCAACGTTGTACCGTCCGTTGGAGGACAATTGCGTCGGCGATATCGGCGACGACAAGGAAGAATCGTCCAAGGAGAAAGTAGCGGAAGTCCTGAAGGAACCGTTGCCCACGAAACAGCAGAAGCTCGATCTGTTGTTCGCTAGCGACGTGACGACCAGACACAATCTTTTGAACGAACTTTTTCATCAGAACGCGGTCGTAGCCGTCGAGTTGACCGACAGCGAGGAGGAGAAGGATATAATGGGGGAGGCGCTCAGGATGAAACCGATATCGAAAATACGAAGTTCCAGCATTTTACACAGCGTCGAAGACCTCTCCACCGACTCGACTTGCGTTTACAAAGCGAGGTCATCCCTCAGATCGCTGAGGTCGTCGGTTCCGAGCACCCAGGCGCAGCTAGGCCCCGTCACGAACGATCAACCGATTCGGACTGAAGAAACTGCCAAGTCATTCACCCAAAAAATCACGAGATACATCGACCTGTCGCTTCTGAAGGACCCGCAATTTATAATGATGTGCTTATCGGTGAGCTTGATGTCCACGGGAAGTCCCTACATGCTTTATTACTTGCCTGCCTACGTTCACGCGGCTGGCTACACAAAGTCGGAAGCTGGTTATCTGGTCGCTATTTCGGCCGTTCTCGATTTGTGCGGACGACTCGGTTTGGGCTGGCTCTCGGATTTGCAACTGTTCGACAGACGAAAAGGATACATCGGAAGGTAACTTTGTCTCCCGTTATTGCTCGCCGTCTCTTCCGCGATAATAACTTCTCTTTTCGTTTTCATTTTACGCAGCATAGTCGGCGCCGGAGTCGCGGTCCTCGCTATTCCAATGGCTCATTCTTTCTACGTTCTGGCATGTTCGGTGGGAATGTACGGACTCTGTCTCGGCTGCTGGTTCTTACTCGTTCCTGTTTTACTCGCTGACCAGTACGGGACCGATAAAATATCATCGAGTTACGGCCTCGTCAGAATGTTCCAAAGTGTCGGGGCGATTTCCATTCCTCCTCTCGCAGGTAACCGTGTTCAAATTTCTATTTTTGAATTCGCAGGACGATCGAACGTCGTAGAGACGGATTGGCGTTGCCTTGTAGAAATTTCAATGCCCTTACGATCACTTGAGCCGCACTCGAGCGTCACGAATTTATACGCATACACGTGTGATGGAATCGTAACGATTCTTTCGGATGGTAAAAAGTTTCGTCATTTCCACTTGGCGATATTGATTTCTCGTATATTTATAGCACACTTCTCGATATACGTACGATGTACGCTGTCGCAGATAACCAGCTGCGAAAACGCCATTGGAAAACATTGATCTTTTTACAATACATCGTAAGCGTGAATCGATTATTCGATTGCCCAATTGTCTATTTGTTTTTCCATTTCTTACACTGCACCGCTACTATGGCGAGCCCGATGACGCTGATCGTGAGTTCTTATTCTATAGTTTATACTGTATCAGAAAACCGGGAGGACGGCAATTGCATTGGATATCGTCCTGCCGACGGAATGGTTGCCTAATATTCGCGTTTGTTGCATAAGATGAAAACAATCGACCGTTCGGAAGCCTTGTCGCTACGTCCACGCAGTATAACTAACTAGCTGCAGTAAATTTCACTCACAATCAGCTGCAGCTTTGCCCGGCCTGTATAACTGTAGCGTCTACTTGCTGACGCAAATCTCTCCGGTCTAGGAGTTACTCTGTGTACATGTGCCGTTGTACGTAATCTACACGTACGTAGACCTGAATCATCGTTAACGTAACCGTGACCCGGGACGTTGGATCATTCGCACGAATAATCCCTTAGGGCTGTGTACGGTAAACTTTTATTGTATAACGATCCTTTTGTTTCTCCAGAAAATTACAACGAGCGATCGATATTTCCGACCGTTTGGTAGTGTGCGGCAGAACCGGGGGGGGGGGGGGGGGGGAGGATGGAAGGATCGATAGATTCACCTAATTTGAGTTATGACCTCCGTTGGAAGTCACCGCGACCTTCGTGACTTTGGAAACTGCGATGCATTCGAGCAATTGTATACGTCTAGATTGTTTTTGCGGTTCTTAATTCGGTCGAATGTTCGACGATTTTGTTGGGTCGCATTTTTAACTTCTGTCAATTTTTCTTCCCTCTCATTCCAAATTTAGAGTTTTAGGAAGGGATTTTACACGTTGCGAAAAAGCCACCAGCAGCTTCCGCGTATGACGGCACGATTTTGAACGTGACTCCGCGACTCCGTCGCAATCGTTAAAAGCTACTTAAAATTATTCTTTCCAGTCACGCAGGGGAGGTTTTTCGTGCTCGTGCGTACGTTACTTTGTGTGCGCTAGCCGTCTCCTCAGCCGGCAAGTGAATCGTTGAACAAAACACACGAAGAACTTCGGAAGCGGAAAATTGTTGGGAATTGAGATCGGAAGCGTGATCTTGCGTTTGAACCCCAGAATAAAAGCGCTAATTTTACACGGTGTTTTATACTCGTTTCAATCGAGATAAAAACGATCTTGTTAATTGGTTTGTCACATTAGTTGAAACGGTCATATGACGAAATAATTTAGTCGGGTTTCGCCGAATAACTTGTCTCAAAAGAAAAGTCAAAGTTCAATATCCACAATCACCTCGTATCGTCGCGCCCCAAATAAACATGTCATACATTTGGTTCAATATCGCGAGGATTTCTAGACTTTCGTTAACGCGTCACGCTAATAAAAACGACGCGATATTTTTAGCGCGATGTTATCCGTACGTTATTATTTCAATATTGTTCTTATCATCACCAAATTGCTATGCATTTCGGTGTGAAAGAAAAAATTAGAAAAAATTGTTGATTATTCGCGATTCGACTTTCCGAACACCCCTTATAATTCCGTAATTACGGAAGCCCCGAAGGTACTAATCAGACAGAGGGCAACCAGCTATGGTGCGGTGGCTCGCTTGTACAGATTAATTGGCTTACGTCATCGCCTACCAGATTTCACATTCGTTTTGCGAAATCATAACGCGTAAGAAGCTGGGGCGTGATTTGTTTGTCATTTTCTACCGTGCGGAGAATCATTAGAAAATAACATCCGTTCGTCGAAGACAATGTGAATGGATTTTTCTACTGAATCGTTGATGAATTCCTGGGCTGAAAACTGATCTGTAAATTTATAGTTTCCGTTCGCGTGACGCGGAAAAATACTGGGAATGAAGAGGTCGCTGATCTCTCCCAATTCGTTCGTAATTTGCGTTCGCGTTTTTTCTTTCCTTTTTTCGTTCGACTTCGCTTGAACGAAGTTTGTCGAAAGGTTAATCATGTCGGCCTTGGAGTCCGTCGGAACAATACGATCTGACGAAATCCCTTAACCTTTTAGGAAATATTGCGAAATTTTTTTAATCTCGTCAATTCTCCGGTGGCTCCGCGTAAACCCCGAGCAGCCTGTGCGAGGGTTTTTTGTTTCGCCATATTGAGCGATTTGCGACCCCAACACCTTCGTTTATCACTGACATTAATCCGCGGTACGTGTGGAAGTTTGGGGTGAATTTAGACGCGCCCATTCAGCATTTCTCTTTGAACAAAAGCGTCCCAGACTCCGGTTCATTACTACGAGAGATATTCGGGCTTTTGGAGTTGATCGACTGTTCTAACTCCGCAGTCATCTTTCTCTGACTTCGCATGTCCGTGATTTCAACGTCTCAGGCGATTAGAAATTGCAGTTACGAGTTCATTCGGTACGGTGCATGAAATTCAGCGAATGCCGGACGGTTGTTTTCGTTACAAGATACCAAATCTTTTTCCCACCTAATTTCTAAGAAATTCAACGGATCTCGATATTCGCCGGGACGTCTTTGCGAAGTTCTCTAATTTTTGTCGACTCAAAGAAGTCCTTTATACTTTTCTTCCGTTCTTCATCAAACGCAATTCAGTACGAAAATTGCTCCCCTTCGTTTTTCGGTGTTTTCGGCTGACATTTTACTTTTTCTTTCTCTCGGATGTGATTACCCACTCCGAAATGTTATAACGCTTATGATTCCGTTTCGCGTTTCAAAGAACCCAAAGTGCTCGTTCTCGTTACGTACGGTAGAGAGAATCTTGCTCATAATTCGAATTCAGTCGACTCAAAGTTTCGCCCTGAGAGAATCCAATTCAACCGAACTATTTTATCGCCTGGGAAGACCGCTGTACTTTCAGAGTCGTTTTTACACCTGTCAGATATCGGCGGTAACGTGACGCTGCATTTATTAGCCATGCAATATAATTCTACGTACGCTGATTCAATGCCAAGATTATCGATGTTGAATTGTGCTTCGGAAGACAAAGTTATACGATTACCTTCGGGCCGTTCGTGTTTGAAATTCGGATAACGCGTCGATTGATCAAGTGCATGGAACTTCGAGGTCATGAACGACAAATTCAAGGCCAGGGAATTCCATGTTCCGAAAATTGGCGATCGTATTTTTCCAGGCAAAACGGTACCAGAGCGTTGATCGAACACCTGTGCAAATATAATTCGGTTGATGTATGGTACGTGTAAAGATGATGTCAGTTAGGTAAACATTTATAAATTCGCAGATACCAAAAATTGAAACATTATCGACGTAATACGCGTACAATGTAATACCTCTTGTGAATTTACTCCGACGTCGTTAAATTCTAATTAGAATATTCGCAATTAGTGAAGGTTATAAGGTGGTTGTTCTTGTTGATAAGACGATAAAATACTCAAGGTTGTCTGCAATTTCGAGTGACGATTAATAGAGTCACCTTTAGCGGGGGTGCGAGTGGTGTAATAATTTCGGAGATATTATAAGTACATGCCTTTAACGGCTCAATTATTGCGGGCGTGAAAATTGGATAGTTTTTTTTTAATGGGGATTCTGGTGGCATGTAGATTAATTATATGCGCGGTGATTCGGGAATGTTTTTTTTATTTTTTTGACAACATGTTTGACTGTAAATTTTAGCTCCTATTATGTATAGTTGGGCTTTCAAATTTTATGTAATCGAGCTCAAAGAATTACGTCGGTCTTGTCGCGAAATTTCACAAACATGGAGCGATTGTCTGCGCTCACAATCAGTTTTTATCAGAATTTTCACCAGCAATCTAGCCGTTGTTTGACCATAATTAAATGTCTCGACCACGCGGACCTCTCAGTTGCAGGTTTTGCAGATGACTGTAAAATCTGACATAACTTTCTATCCGATCGAAATAACTTTAACTTGCTTCTAGGTATATTTTTTATACACATGCAACCGAGTGCGAATCAATTCCTCGCGATTATTCATTTTCTTCATCATCCTTTTTTGGAGTAAATTTTTGACGAGCTCGTTTACCAAATGAATCTAAGCAATATTCTGAAATCAGATCTTTACGTGCGTGATCTTCCCAGAGTTTGTAAATACTATTAAGAATACAGAAGTATATTGTACGAACGTCGCATGATTTAGTTTACTAATTTCATAATATCGTGACTGGGTATAAACTGAAAATGTCGATAATCTTGATTATCATGGATTTCATCCGTCTTCAAACAATGTGAACGACGATGGAGACAAACTACTGTGTAATTTAAGCTATAAAAATTTGACATGCGACACAATTAACGTAACGATATCCATAATGAAGTCAGAGGTTTATAATTTCATTAGAATATTCACGATCTAAGATGTGGGTACACATAAATAAATACGTATGAGCTATTCCACGTGAAACGGGCCACCTTTTCTAAAATATTTTTTGAACTTGAAACTTTTTCGTTGTGTCGAGGGGTCTCAGAAACCATGGTTAGACCTCGAATCAACGCCAAGAATCAAAATTTCCAAAAGTTACGGTTTGTAAACACAATCTATGACCACAAAATCGCGTCTTGAAAATAGGAATTCCATCGTCAAATTCCGATCATTCGTTCCGAGCTCGAGCGCTCTCGATCTCGTTCGTATTTCTACCGCTCCGCGGCGTACCGCTTCGCGGCGTACCGCCGCATCTCGTCTCTTTGCGCCGTGCTCACGCCCCGTTAAAGTTTCTCGCAACGGAATCCCTTTCTGAAAAGAATCACCCAAATGCAGTCGGCAGACCAGTCGGTAGCGAGCTCCGACTCGGTCGTGTCAAGGCGAATCCACGTCGCTTTTCGCGACACCCAATTTTTACACGTGCGTCGGGCTTTCCGACAGCCGGCACGTGCCGCAATTTAAACATAATTTATAGCTTTTTAATAGACGACGAGGTGTGAAATTCCTTTCCTGATTTTTTTCTTGATCCTATTGTTAGCAGGTGTCAGGCGAGCTGTCATCACCTGATAAAGATCTTGTTCACACCTCGTAATTCAATTATCCCTTCCATCCACCTGTTCGGCGGCACCCCTTTGCGGTATTTCTGCGAATTTTATGTAACCGCAAACCGTTTAACAAAGTAAATATGTGCTAATGTAGTATATATTTGAATGGTTCAGGGTACACCCAAGGAGTTCAATTCTGTCCCGTTCTGCCATACTAAAGCATAGGCTCAGAGTCCAGTATCAGAGACACTAAGTGTACAAAATGAAAAAAAAAATCTAAATAATTTTCTTTTCCATGCATTGCGTTATTATACATCATGAAAGGGAGACGGACAATCTATTCATTAATTTTCGAGCTCACGATAATTAACACAATTTTTTTGTCTTACCTGAAATCATTGATATTTAAATTATGTCTTTGTATTAAAACGATCAGGTTGCCAACCAACCTGTGTTTTTTAGGACGACAAATTTGAGATATACCGCTTGGTTTTAATCTTACAAACAATTAATTCAGTCGACTGATTCATGTTAAGGTTTTCTGTTGTACATATATTTTTGTACCCACGGAGCTTTTTCTTGCATAAAGCAAACCCTCGGACTTTCCAAAATGACGAGGGCATGCACAAATAATTCGTATTATATCTTTCAGGATATCTTCGAGACGTAACCGGAAGTTACGCCGTCTGTTTTCTCTGCATGGGAACATGTATGGTCCTCGGAGGTCTTCCGATGCTTCTCGTTTCCGGCGAACATTCAAAACCTTCTACACCAGCAGAAAGGACTTTGAGTAACAAGGAGAGCGTGGGAAGTACCAAAGAGTAGAATGGCCGCGATTGTGGTCATCGAGACAAAATGAAAATGCTACAACACCATGGAATGTTATAATCATTGGAAGAATCATTATGTCAATGTTCCGTTCTTGAGAAATAGGATCTGTCCGACAGGACGAGGAATAATTGGACGCCTTCGTTGAGAAAAAAAATTATCATGGAAAAGCTGTTCATTGTACCGCTCGTTATACGCGAGAGGAAGAAATCTGCAGAATGACGATAGAAATTATCGGCTTGGAATCCAGACGAGAAAATAAGAGTTGAATACCAGAAAAAGCGGAAGAGAATTGGAGAGAATTTTCGAAATTACACGAGATTTCTCACGGCAGTCGTGTCTAATCGCCACCTCAGCTAGTCGCAGTGCTGGTGAGGTTGAAAAATGATGGAAATTTACTTACAGTAAGCAACATACAAAGCCTTTTAAACTACTGGAGTCTAGGTTAACGTTTTTGAGAGGTAAGTAGGGTAAAAACTGTATATATGTCATATTTGAAATTTATAACCAGCTGCGTGTAGTTTGCAAGACGGAAAATGAAAATAATGGTGTGAATATGAATATTCAGAATTTATTTTCAGGAATTTGAGAAAAATTGTCAAAGATTTTCTATGTACCATATCTCAAAACTACACCCTGTCTATTTTACCCTACTTTCTCATAATATTTGTGTTTAATACTATAAAATAACTAAAAATTCCCAACCGTAAAATTATTTTATTGTATAATAATGATAAGATATCCAATTACAGCGAGTATAATCCAGCCTGTAATATCCGTTTGAATTTGAATCTCCTTGTTTCTGAGTAACCAACATGATTGTTTGAAAAATAATCGTATTTAATTTTCCGCATGTGTAATAATTATCCACATGACACATTAATCACAATAGGTATACAACACACCGCAAGGTTGAAATTATATTTTCCGGGAGCAAAGAGAAAAACCAACAACCTACAATACACACACGTTCGAGTGAAACTTAAAAGTTTAAACGATGCGTTGCAAAACAAAACAAAAAAAGAAAAAAATAATACGTAAAAAAAGGAGCCACAACAGTCGTACGAAAAATCAGTTTATACACAATGAAAGTTTTATAACAAAAAAGATTATATATATGTATAAGGTTTATAATGTTCGCACGTGCAGTGAATAATTGATGCAGAATACATAATACACACGGTATGTATGTGTACACGTGTATCGCGTGAAAAATGCGTGCGTTTGTATATTGATCGAATTTAAAGAAAAATTAAAAAAACAGATAAATTATTAAAAGATGAGAAAAACCGGGCAATGGCCAAGTTTACAGTTGAAATTATTGTAAACCGTGAATCGATTCAATTTTATACATGAATTACAATAACGAAACCACTAAGATATCTCAGACGGAGATGGTTTTTTTTCTACATCCTTGAAATATTGGTATCGAAAATAACGATCGGGAAAAAAATTGAATGAATCGGTATAGTACATTACGATGGGGCACAATCGAATATATAGTTTCGCACAATTTGAAAGCTAAGAGGAGAGACGAGATAAAATCAGTAAAGATCGATATGAAGTAGGTCGTACACGTGTAACAGTTTGCTCCAATTCTATACATGTACTTTATAATAGATAATGATAAATACCAATAACAACAATTAAAAAAAATAATAAATAATGAATAACGATATGAATATTATTGATAAAAATTTCACAGCTGTAAGTTAGGCTACTGCTTAATTATCTGTTGGGAAGAAAAGAAGAGCTTCACATTTATTGCTAATTAAATTTAATTATAAACACGACTGAATATGTGCTAATAACGTTATCGAAAATTTTGACTAATCGCAGTTGTTAATATCTATGATAAAATAAGCATTGCATTTCGGAAATTGTAGCCAAAAATTTTTCAGCGCTCACGGAATAATACAGACATAGATATTAGGGAAAATTAAAAAAATATTTTTTTTTTTTATTTTCTTAGCTGGGGGCAGAATTTGTACCTTATAAAAAAAGAAAGTTTTTCAAATGTGGAGAAAAGTTTTTACTTGATATTTTGAGGTAGCCCACTCGTTTTTTTGAATAAATAATTAATCAAGTGGGGTACTTCCAGCAAACAGATTTTTTTTTTGGTCAAAAATCATAGAAAATATCTAAAAATTGTCGATTGTGATTGTTTTGTACTCGTTCACTGTTCAACATTTTTTTCCTATTATTTTTGTAATTCACGTATTAAATCAAAAAATGACATGCTCTTTTTTGATTTAAAATTGAAGTTGAGTCGGGGAGCCCGAGTTTTGCTGGAGTCAGGTAGCCAGCAGCGTAGCGCTTTGTTGTGAGACGTCACCTTGGGGGCTGAGCAGAGGTGACGCCCCACAACAAACCGCGTGCCCGTGGCTACCTGACTCCAGCGAAGCTCGGGCTCCCTCGTAGACCGAGAAATTCAAATATTTCGACCCTTGCATGGATTGCGACGAATCAAAGTGGGTCTACGACTAAAACCAATGGATATGTCATAATTTTTCTGCTCCCAACAGCGAATAATTGATGATTACTCGATCGATTTTTGAGCAAAAAATAAATCATGTTTTTAATTGGGTTTAATATGCTTTTCTTACGTATTTTGACGTCAGAAATCCGAATCTGGAAGAAAAAATGACCTGTCTCTAAAATTGCTCGAGTTATCGACAATTTTCAGCTTTTTGGGGTCAAAAATAAAAAATTGATTTTTTAGTCTATCTTGATGTAATTTGAGCTCAGGAATCCGAATCCGGAAGAAAAATTGATCTATCTTCAAAAATGACCGAGTTATCTCCATTTTTTCGCATTTTTTACCATAAAAATGGAGATATCTCAAAGGGAAAAAATCGTAGCTCAATTTGGACAACGGATTCGTGTTCCTGAGGTCAAAATACATAAGAAAAGTGCCATACGATCAATTTTAAAAAATAAAAATTTTTGGCCAAAATTTGAGATTTTTCCAAGGGGTACCCCTTACGATTTTTTCAAATTTTGGCCAAAAATTTTTATTTTTTAAAATTGATCGTATGGCACTTTTCTTATGTATTTTGACCTCAGGAACACGAATCCGTTGTCCAAATTGAGCTACGATTTTTTCCCTTTGAGATATCCTCAAATTTATGCCAAAAAATGCGAAAAAATAGGGATAACTCGGTCATTTTTCAAAATAGATCAATTTTTCTTCCGGATTCGGATTCCTGAGCTCAAATTACATCAAGATAGACTAAAAAATCAATTTTTTATTTTTGACCCCAAAAAGCTGAAAATTGTCGATAACTCGAGCAATTTTAGAGACAGGTCATTTTTTCTTCCAGATTCGGATTTCTGACGTCAAAATACGTAAGAAACTCGTATTAAACCCAATTAAAAAAATGATTTATTTTTCGCTCAAAAATCGATCGAGTAATCATCAATTATTCGCTGTTGGGAGCAGAAAAATTATGACATATCCATTGGTTTTAGTCGTAGACCCACTTTGATTCGTCGCAATCCATGCAAGGGTCGAAATATTTGAATTTCTCGGTCTACGAGGGAGCCCGAGCTTCGCTGGAGTCAGGTAGCCACGGGCACGCGGTTTGTTGTGGGGCGTCACCTCTGCTCAGCCCCCAAGGTGACGTCTCACAACAAAGCGCTACGCTGCTGGCTACCTGACTCCAGCAAAGCTCGGACTCACCGACTCAACTTCAATTTTAAATCAAAAAAGAGCATGTAATTTTTTGATTTTATACGTGAATTGAAAAAATAATAGGAAAAAAATGTTGAACAGTGAACAAGTACAAAACAATCACAATCGACAATTTTTAGATATTCTCTATGATTTTTGACCAAAAAAAAAATCTGTTTGCTGGAAGTACCCCACTTGATTAATTATTTATTCAAAAAAACGAGTGGGCTACCTCAAAATATCAAGTAAAAACTTTTCTCCACATTTGAGAAACTTTCTTTTTTTATGAGGTACAAATTCTGCCCCCATGCTAAGAAAATAAAAAAAAAAAAATATTTGTCAACCCATCCTAATAGATATACAGTTAAAATTTGAAAAACGATTTTATTGTGCCTCGTAGATCGTCTGTTCAACAACTTATTGGATCGCTTCAAATAAATTGCGATTAGTCGAACAAATATCTATAACTAATATTAAAGTTACAAGAAAGTAATAAAAACTGAGAGTTCAGGAGATAAAATATTAAATTAATGGTATTCCGATTGACAGGTAATACTAATTTCAGTTGGACCATAGATATGTATAATGTTACAACGTTATGTACACATACAACACTAGACAGGATACGAAAAATAACGAAAGAAAATTAAAAAAAATAATTACAAAAAAAACCCATATACGATCTTCACTTGCAGGCAATGAGTCTATCAGTTGTTACAAATTATTATTGATTAAAAGCACTTGGTTATTTACAGTTTGAGCATTAGAATATGAAGATAGATTGATCCGGAAAAACAAAAGATCGAAAATGACTGTAATCCAAGAATGAGCAAAGCTACAATTCGTAGCACGCGTTTAATAACGATAGTATAACGATAATTTTAATGATAATATTAATAATAACGATCTAATGAATGGTCGTACTGCGGTATGTGGTACTCGGAGGCGCCGTAAGAGAAGCGAATAGATGAAAAAAAAAGAAAACAATCTCAAGAATAGAAAAAAGTTTCTAATTAAAGATTTTGACCGAAGGGTTCCAATTACCGAAGTGAGGCGAACAACAACTTGTCGCGTAGTGACTCGGCGTAGTAATTATAATAATTAAATTGAATATCATTTTGTTCATTTTTGCCCTATTAATCATCTGGACAGAGTCCTAGTTTCATTGTCAGTCGGCAATGAACATTATCGATTTGGTATTCGCGTGGTTAATTAATTTATTCGATATAAAAAATCACCTCTTCGACTAACAATAAGAAGGATGGAATAATCGAATTAAAAGTTGTCTTAAAAAATTAAAGATAAAAGAGGAGCTGGTAATGATTACCTAATTCTTCTTCAAGTCGATCTTGATGTCCTTTTAATTTTTGATTGACTTACCGACTTATTCCTCATAACCAGCAGGACGTGGTTGGATTTCTAATTAGATTATAATTGTAACCGAATGCTCTTTAGATATACGATTATTCGTTTTATTTAAATAATCTAGATACATAGTATAATACATATTGTATACTTGTTGGATATCGCGATGACGATGACGATGACGGTGATGATGATATTAGGTACGAATCGTATGGACGAATTGAATATTTATTATCATATACCATGTATGTACTGTACTTTGCGAAGACCTCGCGGCATACGTGGTACATTTTAAATAATATTATCTATCATATAGTATTGTATTATACATTGTACATAACATGAACAAAAGAAAAAAACGATCCGATGATTATCGTATGTAAAGATTATTGAAGCTCGCCAGAATTATTTTCTACATTAACGAAGGATGAAGAAAGAAAAAAAGAAAGAAAAAAAAATTAATACAGGATGAAAGAAAGAAAGAAAAACAAAAAAAACTCCAGCTATATCTGTATTACCTAAAACGTATGATATAAATTGTAGTTGAATTATAAATATTGTAAACTTCAATCTCAGATTCAAATGTTCATACGCCACGTGAGGGGTCGTTGAATCTAGAAACGAAACAAAAAAATAAACATATAATGTATGTGTTTAACTTCTAATTATAAAAATAATAGCTATTGTTAAACTGATATTTATCATGCAATTTCCGCTATCCTACGACACACGGCAGCTGTTGATGTGAAATTTTTGTGATCAGATTTAAGAAGAGAAAACGAGGAGAGGGAAAACAAAAGAACAAAATCACAATTGATTGCTAAAAATTAACAAACTCTAAATGTGTTCTGTATTGTATAGGTATATAATATATATACACATACTATATACTACTAAAAGTTCTACGATTAAATATAATCTACGCGGATTCGAGTCCGTGTTCTTTGATACGCGGTGTAAGAAAATAGCTAACCAAAAAAAAAAAAAGAAAAAAACCAAAAAAACATTTTGCACCAAGCTGCACGTGCAGCAATTCGTTGTGTGAAGAAAATAAATAGAAATAAAAAAATTAATTAAACAAACGGAAAGAGTCGAATAAGAAACAGAGAAACAAAAAATGAACATGAAGTAATTATATTATTTGCGCAAGAGGCAGTGGCTACATTAGGTTTGTTAATGAAATATATAATTTGATACTGCGTCACGGTTACGCAATATTGAGAAGAACAAAAAATTGAATGAATAGATTGTTCGAGTAGTATATTATTATAGCAGTTAAAGAAACAATAATCTACGTGTTATCTGTTCACGTTGTTCCTATCTAGGTAAAATTATCTTGTACTCTGTAGGGTGGAAGTATCGTGAAAACGAGGAAAACTTATAAAGAAAATTGAACAGAAAAATTTGGAGGGCAGAGAAAAAGGAAATCGCTTCTCGGACGAATTATGCATACGAATTAGCCAGGTTGCTGCCTCTTGCGTGAAAAAAATAATAACGACTGAAGAACAAAAAATGAAATAAACCACACCTAATATAGGCTTTCGTCCTGTGCCCTGTGCGTGGCGGATTGTTTTGTACTTAGAAATAATATGTATGCAAAGTTAGAATAAATAATACGAGTGTCTGTGCGAAAACCAAAACCAAAAACAAAGAAACTAGAAAAAGATACGTTCTGTGAGACTGACGCGTCGCATAATGACGACGACGATGACGATGATGACGATGACTCTCCACCCATGAGCTGTATAATATTGTATGTATTTATCAATTGGTTGTGTGATACCGTTCTTATTTTATTTGCACTAATTTTTACGCTCTTTCGTCTCATCATTTTCTTTACTCTAGGCTACCGTATATAGAAACTTCAAAGGCGGCGTATAATAATTGAGTGATGCGGTTGTTAAATTTGAATTAACGATCATTATGCAATCGGCCACATCAATTATTTTCACCATTAATGTATAGCAGCCTTTCAATTCTTGTTCATTCCTGTTGCCTGTCAGTATGGTTGTATAATAAATGAAAATAATAATAACGATGATAATTATGATTACAAAAAAAAAAAAAAAAAACTATTGCAAAACTCTTACTATTTTTAACATATTTCGTAGCGAGATCGAATGTTCCTCGTTTATTTTTTCATCTCAAAGTTTGGGAGAATACTTTCGGATGTAGAGAAAATTCGGATCGAGGATCAGCGAACAATCTAACGATAATAAAAGAAAGAAAAAAAAGCTTCGAGTTTTCGCAGGTTCTTCCTCTTACAGGATAACAATAATTCATCATGCGTGTTGTGCGGTTTTTGTGTTGTCCCGTTGCAGTGTATCGCAAAAATCGCGTTTTGATGCACCCGTACCGTCTATAGGGATACATGAATATTAATTACGTATATGATTGATATAAATAGAAATTTTTTCAAAGATGTGATCGAAATGTAATACGTCGGTTCAAATAATGAGGTGATGAAAGAAATTGAATAAAAAAAAATATTTTCTGTGAGAAAGAAGGGGTGTAAATAAAAAAAAAACGCAAATATATATAAAATGTATTGTAATAAACATGCGGATAAACGCGTGCGAAAATTCATTTCATTACCCGAAATTATTGTGCTCGAATATATTGTATCCCATTTATTGGCATCTCGTCTGATTAGGCAGCTAATGCAATGCGATTGCGATTGATTTTTTTTTCAGAATTATTTTAGCGAACGTTGATGCGATATTTTTTACCAATTACCTCCGACGAGGAAGTACAGCAAGAAGTAATCGCGAAATTATTTCCCTTTGCGGTTCATCTATTTTCTTTCAATTTCCAAACGGACGCGCAGACTGGTGTGCAACCGTAGTGCAATTGGTGCATCTGACGTCTCGACTAACTTCAATGCGCTGCACAACTGCAGTTCGCGAGAAGTGAAACAAAACGGATGCGGAAGGTGTTCGATGAGATGTCAGAAACTCGACACGTCAGACGACGGAATGCAACGAGGATTTGAAATCGAAGAAAATTATCGCAACATCAATCGACGCGAAGGCGTCAAAAAAGCTCGACGCAGCTCCTAGACAGTAAGTTCCAAAAATGCTCGTCGATGTTTCGGCTCGTTCACACGTTCAACGGTGTCTCGCACCGTTTAACAGACGATGTTATTTCGATTTATGTGGATATCGCAGTGCCTCGATGCTCGTCGTCGAGCGTTTCGTCGACCGCAGCAGCTGCGGGTGGAGGAAAAAAGTCTTCCCGAAGCTGCGCTTTTCGCCCTCGCAAATCCGGAGGCCAACAAATATCGAAAGGTATTCGTAAGCGATGCAGATTCCGCGCTGGTTGGCGTCACGAGTGGATTCCACGATCGGAACTCTCGGCCCTGAGCGCGCTTATGATCAGGGAGGTCGTTCGCGGCCCTTTTTCATCGCCGAGACTCGTCGGCGCCGCGCCCTACGTGTTGATATCTTCGAATCGTGAAAACGGGGACCGTCTCGGATCCAAGGGCTGCACGTTCACGGGTCAGTGTCCGAGAATAACACGGGGAATTCCCGATCCTTGGGCGGAGTATCTCGCCTACCGTGGATTCTGCAGCAAGGAAGATCGGCGGACGGTACGCCGCGACCTGAAACTCGGCTGCAAAAATATTTACGTCACCTCGACGGTGTGGAAAAAATTGGGGCTTCCGCTCGGCCAGGGGATCCCGGATCCTTGGAAGATTCCGACCGACGAGATCGGATGGAAGATGAAAGAGGATTCCAAATCGCGTGGCGAGAAACGAGAACGACCCTACTGCGAATTTTGCAAAAAGTGTCAAAACGGTGAACAGATTCCGACCCTTCCGAAAACCAAACCGCTGAATCGGGTTGTCCGGATACCCAAGGACTGCGCGGCCCCTCGCAACCCTCACCGCCGCGAACATAATTTCCCTGATTTTAAGGATCGAGGAAATTTCCCCCGTATTAAGCCAATTTGTAAAACGTTCCTCCGCACTCCTTCGACTACCCCGAGTGAAGTCGAAGACAATCGTTCTCCGGGGAATCCCCGAATCCCTCCGGCGAAGTTGCCCACGGTTAATAAAAATCGTCGCGGTCCCACGAAACCTGCGATCGTCGCTAAAAAATTACCTCAACAGACGAAATTAATCGAAGATGGCGAACCGGTGACAACGTACGAGGAAAAAAGCACGGCAGTTTTAGCCGAGACTTCTTTGGGTGGCGAAAATTTTAAAATTCATCGGGACGAACGTGCTACGCAATGTACGTTCAGTTACCGCGAATATCTATTGCCACCTTGTTATCCTTGCGGATATTTCCGCCGAGACGAACTACTGCAGATCAACGACTTTTGCCATCGCGAGAGACCCACGAAAGACGCGTCGTGCGCTTGTGAAATGAAGGAATTTCGTCGAAAACGTGTCGGTTTTCGAACGATTCGCGATCCCGCCAACAAATTGGAAGTCACCAAGTTGTCCTGCGGGTGCGTCCACGTTTCACCCGGCGCCGCCTGTACTACGGAGTGTTCCGGAACGATTTATCGCGATCCACCGGTGAGTCATCAGGAGCCAACAACCGGTCGAGAATCCTCCGTATCTCCGGCGCGAAAATCCTCCGATAGTAAGAAACAAAAAATGATGTCTCGAATGCAGCGACTTTTCAATCGGTGCAGACCATCGAAAAAATCGGTATCAAGATCTAAAAAAGTTTCAAAAGAGGCTCGCGTAGATGAAATTCCCGAGGGCGGTAAACTCATCTGCTGTCAATGTAACTGCCCCTACCTGAAAGTGGCCGTCGGAAAGGACGATCGTTCGAAAGAAGAGAAAACGCGTTTGCCAAAAAAGAAGGGCAAGTGCCAATGTGGCCGCTGCGTCGCTAGACGAGAGCGAAGGGCAGAACGTCGGGGTAGGACAGAAAATCCGGTCAGTTGGGTCAGCCCGAGACACCCCCAAGGATATGAGCGACCTTGTGGACACCGCGTGTTGGTCGAATCCACAACAATCGA
This sequence comes from Athalia rosae, assembly GCF_917208135.1. Classification (NCBI taxonomy): domain Eukaryota; kingdom Metazoa; phylum Arthropoda; class Insecta; order Hymenoptera; family Athaliidae; genus Athalia; species Athalia rosae. Next base: position 29,727,510 of record NC_064026.1, on the reverse strand, counting down.
TCATCACCGAATTGCCCTCAAATGTCATCCGGAAAATCCGGGTGGAAATATCTGCAGGAAATGCGAAGTCCAGCGTGAATATTCTCATGGCGAGCCTCGAGGCGAAGCAGAAAACGCTCCCCTCATTTCAACGATACGATTCCGAGACGATCTACTGAAAAATAAAGAGGTATCCGTGGATTCGAAGGAGTGCCGCGAACCCCTCGGTGAAAAATCATCGACAGCTGGTTTGAATTCATCGAAAGGCTGGCCGTTTTCCACCGTATCCGGTGCACCTTGGCAAAGCTCGGACAGCGGAGAAAATGCCGACGTCTCCGCAGCATCGCGAAGTACCGTAAAATGCACTTTACCGATGGGATATCTCGCTGCCCCCGAGACCTCGCTGGTCACGTCGTGCACTTTCATCAGTCGGATCGACCACAGCAGCGTTATGGAATGTTTGAAAAAGCAGAAACGTAGAGGGAAAAAAGGCGAGAGGTACAAACCGCCGTTGCCTAGCGCACCGGAAATCGATTCCACTATGAGCCGGAAGTCTCCGCGACGTACCGAAAAGTGGCAAACTTCGACACCGACGAAAGAGGGTTTCGCGAATCACGTGCCCCCTCTGCTTGACGTCGAAGACCGAGCGACTAACGATTCGACGTCCGCCGGGTCCAGAAAATTCTGCATCGATGCGCAAACCGGCAGCAAAAACGGGCGGAAGAAGTGCCCTTCGAATCCCGACGGAGGATCGGAGAGGACCGAGAACAAGGTCAAAAGGAAATCGATGAGCGACAGAAATGCCCGTCCACAATCACCTTTCACTCGGGAAACTAACGACGAGTTGGAAAAAAATTTACCGGCAAACGACGACGACGACGATTCGGTTACTTCTGCCGCTGACACGTCCCAAGGGAAAGCCGACCTTCGAAATTCCGAAGGTCGGTCGGATTGTTTGTGCGTCGATAAACCCGAGGCAGATGAGACGACGTGGAATTCAATCCCCGGCCAAATAACGACGATTGTTTACCCGAGAAAATTATCAACGGTTTCGTCGACGACTAATTGTGACCTGGAAAAGCTCGATCCGAAACCGGTGACAGCAGCGGACGATGCTCGAACAGCTGATCTGGTTCCGAACAACTCCCCCGTCGATGACAGCTCCGTTTCGGAGAACGGTAAACCAACGGACGAACAAAAAGACGAGGTGACTCTGCTGTCCGTTTGTCCTGAAATTTGCATACCTGATTATTTCATCGGTGGCAACTGTTCCACGGAACGTTCCGATTCAAAATCGAGTTACAAGGGCGACGAGTGTTCCGCGGGTGAAAAATTGGACGTAATTTCAGGGGGCGACGTGAATTCTCGTGTAGAAAATAGCGGTGACGAATCGGTTCGGCTATGTCGAAAAAACGATCGGGATTCGATTCCCAAAGGGATTCGTCAGGGTTGGATGACGAATACGTCGGCAACGGAGAACAAGTGTTACCTGAAATATTGCAGCCAGCGACGCTCCGGTCCTTGCGTTGTTTCGCAAGTTGGTCCGAAACAGCTGCGTGTTTTACATCCGGCTGTTTCTCGTCGCGAAAACGATAATCGAGAATCCGGAAAAGGGAATGTTGGTATCGCTGCGCAAAACTACGAATTTTCCTTGGATAGAAGGGCATTTTCCAGCTCCGGTAAACAGAGAAACAGTGCGAACATTCCGACTTCCGTTGACCCCACTTTGAAAAATGACCCCCTCAATTTTCGTTCAACCAGCTATTACGCGACGCAAGCTAAAACGAAGGGCAAGGCCAACGTCGGATGAAGAAATTGATGAAAATCATTGGACGTCGAAGAGTTTTCAGCAACGACGGAGGTGTGCGTTTTCTTAGGTAATTTGTTGCACTTTGCCCATGAGGACTACCTTCAAATATATCGTCATGTTGTGTCACTGCCAACGTTATTAATCGAGAATACTTCGAGTGGAAAAGATACGCCAAGGAGGCGTGGTTCTAGATTATTCCACGTCCAGGGGATCAGGTTTATCGAATCAAAGTCTGGTCTCTTTGACTCGGAGACAATATGCCGCTAATCCGTGGCTGAAAGAGGAAAGAAAACGAGACAAAATGTAGGTCAAAATGGTGCACCTGAATAAAATTGATCCAACTTCGAATATTTGGTGAAAAAAAATAAGAACTCTTTGATAACCGCACGCATAAAAACTGTTTTATTGATCTTCGACAATTTACTTTGTTTTATTGATGAAAAATTTCACTCAATCGAATAATTCATTAAATTAAAAATATCGTTTAATTTGCAGATTGGAAGATATTTTCTTCGTCCACAAAGACCGTTTCCCTTTCGCCATTGTAAGGATTCTCGTTGCCAGGAGTTTCCATCGCAATTTTCCTTGATTCTTTTTCGAGTGAATTCGCTGTCGGCTGTTCCTCCGACGCGATCCACGAGTCGGATTTCAAAGCGTCGAAATTATTCTTCGAAAGGTCTCTCTCCACCAGTCCGTCCCTTATTTCGTTCTCCTTGTCGTCGTCGACGCCGTCGGTTCTGAGCTCAAAATCTGGTATCTTGAACTGGATTTGCGGCGCCATCAATCGATCCTCTCGGTAAAAACGGTGCTGAGGTTTTCTCGGTCTTCTCAAATACGCCGTATCGTATGGATCAACGGCTACTTCCGTTCCGGGATCGACTTCTTCTCCGTAATACGGAACACCCGCCTCAATGTAAGAATGTCTCAACGCCGCGCTACGTTCGGGACGAGATTTGAACTTTGAATCGGATGGAACGGGATTGCACATCATCGATTGTTGGATCAGGACGAAAGTCGCGATCGTCTGACAGATCAGGCTCGCCTTGAAGACCGCCATTTTTCGATTATGAGGAGACGCGGAGTGCAACGATATACTTTTGACGAATTTAACTGCACGCCTTACTTTGTTAGAGAAGTTCTCGCAACTGTCGGTGAATCCTCGCTTCGACGAGGATTCCGAAACCACAGCTCCGGATAAAAGACCACCAAACGGAAATCAGCATCCTGGGAATAAGGCGATCTTCGGACGATCGCACGGATTCCTGTCGATTTTATATTTCGTTTCTTTTTTCGCGCCGGGATCAACGGGGGTTGATTTCTCTCCCACTCGCAAACTTGTGTAAGCGTTCTCCTGGGTATTCGCGGCTACATATTCGCGACAATTAAGGCTTCGTCCGATTCATCGATTTTCAATCCCCATAACAAAGTATCACGGTTCATTCGAAATATAAATCTTCTGTTCGAGACTACCTAGAATTCCGCTGCTTTATTAACGACGATATTACCTATTTAACCTTCGAAAAATCGCGCCCACGGCGTTCTACCGTAGTTCGGGGGGGGGGGGGCGAAAAAAAATAAAGAGAAAAAATCAACCAGCGGGAGCGGCGGTTGCGTGTGCGAAACACGATCGCGCTGCGTGACCGACTAATTATCATGAGAATAACCACACGTGCGTCGAGATTGCCAACGTGTCAGACATGCTAATCCCAAAATCCATATATCTACGATCGAACGATATGTATCTGCGATCCGACGAACTCCGGACGTTGCGCGAATGAAATAATTATCGAACAATTTTATAACAGATGGATAGCGACGTTCGCTCGTGCGATGTAGAAATATGGAATTCGATCGTGACGATTCATCGTGTCACTCGATCGATGATGTTCTTAATTTTTCACGCCCCGATGACGTTGCGACTCAAGAGGCTCGCTCGATTCGCGTCTCCCGGTGTACGACCTCCGTAACTTTCTATCGTTCTACGATTATGTTAATTCCGTATCAATCTTCGATACGATTCGAGGTCGAACGGAATAGAAATTTTTCAATAATTTATTCAGGTATCAGCCTTCTGAATTACAAAGTTCATTTCATACGCTATACGTTCGATACATGCATATATATACGTTGCGTAATTCTATACAATCACATGTACATTAATTTCCTACACACTTACGCCCATTTAACATCTGTTCGTTCGTTACGTTGTTGATCCGATAAAACGTATTCCATTTATAACAATTAGCGCAAACCTAGATGTATACATGTATATCGAACGCGCAAATACATAAAACGCACCGAATGATCTATCCACGCGCGGCGTGAATGACTCATTGTTTGCGTCAATTAAAATCTTTTATTTCCGCGTATACGCCGACGACAATCGTACAATAAATATTGAACGTGTCAAAACGATGTAAAAAAATTACACTAATTAAGTCGTGAAAGACTTCGAGATATATCGTATAGATTCGCCTCAGCATTACAGGCTTCGTAATAAAAAAAATACAGTTTTGTCATTTGAGATAATTCACTTTTACAATCGCGCGTTCATTGTCGGAAGGCTATGTACGCACAATGTATCGCAAAACTGATTGACGAGCTATCGCATTTTTGCGAAGGGAGGAGAAAAAAATATCTCAACGTCGCAGATGACGCAACAAATGCGAAACACGATGGAATCGTTTCGTATTTTTTTCAGTCTCCTTTTTCTCGACACACACTCGAAATGTCTGAGTTTTTTTGAAGACAACTGATATCCGGCGAGACAAAATTGACAGGTTCGTTTAATTACACCGACATGGAGATAAGCCGGATCCGAACGAGATCGAACACGAAGATTTCCCGTGACGCGTGTCATTTGGGTTGGGGGTGGTCAGACGCTGCGGAGTGTACGGCTCACTTTTTTTATTGCTACCATATTACGACCGTCTATTCGGCAGCGAATGCGTTGGAAATAGTTCAAGGACGTTGAACGGAAATTTAAATTCAAAAGTAACTCGCGTGTGATTTAATTTCCAACGTGCTTATATGTATATGATGGACGTGACGAGACCACGTGGAACTTTTTTATCCAAATATGGACTTTGCTCGCGTCATTTTGTTGCTGTCCAAAACTTGTGCAATATCTTTTATGATTTCATTCCGAATGCTGGAGGGTTGAAAAACGAAAAATTTCAAACGCACGTTTTGCGTAGAGTTCGGAATCGACTGTACATAGTCACAATCAAAGTAGATAAAACCATCACGACGTTCAGAGCTGCGGTAACGTCGTGTATTTTCTAATTCCACTGTTTTTTTTTCCTCTCGATAATAACGGGTAACATTCGAGAGACGATTATATCTCAATGTGTCATCGGTAATTCAGGACAACCGCGTACAGCTCTTCGATATAAACGAGCGTTGAATGTTCTTATCCGAGCTACAATCGCGTCGCGAGGATTTCAGGTGAGAAAAAATAATCCGTACCATCGACCAGCTTTCGTCAATTATCGTCGAAAATAAATAAAAACCTAAAATAAATATTCAATTCAGCGTAGCAAAACGGTCGAGATAAATCCCCATATTTTTATTACATCGTCAGATATGATTAATGATGATGATGAACTTATATATGTTTGTAGAGAATTATTTTATTAGTCTTTACCTTACACCTGTATAAATATACTATGTGTAAGACGTGAAATCGCACTCTTTTTTTTTTTTTTTTTTTAATGGACGCCATGTGGAGGCCGAAAGAAATAATAAAGATTCGTGAATCACGTATAGATTATTCACCTTGGATATGGAAAGAGTGAGTGGTTGGTTGGGTTACTGTAAAGTGTGTCAGGTGTCGATTGATAATACGGTGTCAGGCGGTAGAACGAGTTTCTGGAAGGTATTGAAAAAAGCCTGCTCACTGAAAAAAAAAAAAAAAAAAAAAGTCTGAACAAAATCAGGAAGTGCACGGGTTCAAGTGCACCGCGCGACTCCGTTGAGAGCAGACGTCGACGTTGTCGGGAAAATAAGACGAATGATAGTTTTTCAGAATGTCCGTAGAATTGATCGACGAAATTCACATCGGGCCAGGTAAACTAGCCCGTGCATCGAAAGGGGCTACCCGAATCCCCGTTCTCCTCTCCTTTCTTGTTTCTTTTTCTGAATCGACACAATGGCGTTGTGGATATTTTAGACGGGAGTACGTTACATAATTTTATTACGCAACGGCGATCAATTTTTTAGTGAAAAGACAAGACGAACAATCATTATTCCAGATATTGGAAGAAACGTAATTTACCCGTGCGGATAATTCAACCGATAGCGATAACGGAGAACCAATGAAAAGTAGAAGAAAAGAGGCGTGCCCGGTAATCGAAGAACCCGTCGGATGCAGATGGATCTTGTTCACACTTTATAATTGAATCGACGCGAATGAATTGAAATGTAATACACGCAGCCGTCACCTTTACTCGCTCGCGTAGAGAATCGCTCCGTTTCGCGTTTCTCATTATTCTCATCGGAATATTATCTCTAGGAAAATAAAATTGAGCGTAATGAATTTGAAGAATCCGAATTCTCCTCGGAGCAAAATAACGGAAATATTTCAACGAATAACAATCAATAACAGATGCAGTAGGTAGGTATAGATCATGTTTGTAAAATTTGTCTAGCGTTCGTTCCTCTAGATTCTTCCATTCCCCGTGCTACCTGGTTTTATTTTTCCCGAATTTCGTGGCTGCATAAACGTTCGATCGTTCCGATCGTTGTTATGAAAAACTCTAATAAACGGTCTGGCTTTTTCCTAATATTCCTACTTCAATTCCGAGCTAGAAATCCGGCGAATTTTCCGCATCGATCGTTGTACAATAAAAATTCGCAACAACTATTAATTCACGCCCACTTGGCGAGCGCGCGACGCGTTCGCGGTTTCCCTTCGCCATTCCCCCACGATCGGCGACGCTATCAGCAATCGCGCGAATGGAAAAATCCTGCGGAAAAAAACTTGCGATGTTTTGTTTGCCAATGGATTCGGTCGTTATCGCCTCAAAATCGCAATAGCTTTAATCGAATTAACGAAAACGCTCGTCCGCGCGGGTCGCTCGTTCGCGGACGTTGGGCGGGTATAGAATTTCGACGGTCGGAATTATCCGAATTTTTCCAGCCTTCGGAAAATCGTCGTCGTCCACGTGACGATGATGCCCGCGTGCGAGTTATTTGATTCGCCAGACGTCGGGGTCGATGACGTCATTCAGACAAAGAGAGTTCACGCGATTCCTCCGGGCGCAGCGGCAACGCGGAGTCTATACGTATGTATGTATCCCCATCGCCGTCGCCGTTGCGTTGCGGTGTCGTCTCAGCTACGTCGGGAGCGTCGACGCAAAAGTTGCGGTGGGGGGAATCGAACCCGTGAGAATTGAGAGAGGGGATAATCCCCATTGAACAGCTGATCAGTACGAGCGCAGATCCCTCGCTCAGCAGTTGGCGTTTGACGGAGTCGCACGTGCGCTCGTACACACATCTCGATAAAGAAAGACGCTCGTTCGAATCTTTCAAAGTCGAGAGGAGCGGACTCCGTAATTATCGAACGCGAATCTATGAGTTTGTAAAACAAATCGAACGGCTCGTCGTTGGGCGCGCAGTTCGTACGTCGATTTTTTTTCGAACGATTTGGAAGACTTTTAAATCGGACCGCGCGAAAAACGCGACCTTTGTCTATGTGCGATTCAGAGTTCGAAGTACCGCGTTCTTGTCGGGCCGGCAGAAACGGCGGTTTTAACAACGATCAAATTTCCCCTCTATCGTCAAAGAACAGATCCATGAACCCCGACGACGACAGTAAAACAACAACGGGGGAGGGCAGTGCCCTCGACACGGAGTTCCATGAACATTGACCCTGCAGCATTTGAGAAACTACTACCTTTAATTCTTTCAAATTAATATCAGTTTTCCGTTACCGATAGAATTTTCTAACGAAGCGTTGCGACCCCGAAATCTAGTCCCATCCTACCCCCCTAACGTGGATTAGTTTACGATGATAATTATGATTCGATTAACCCCTGGCTCCGTTGTTTAATATCGAGTGTGATGTGAATGAGTGATCGAGTGAGTTTTTTTCGTTATATTTTTCGCCGCCCCTTGTGAATATAAAAATTAATAAAACAACGTTTTTCATATAAAAATATTAAAAAAAAAAATAAATAAATAAAAGGCGTCAGGATGCCGCAGGATGATAAAGAAGTTACGTCGGGCATCAGGATAAAAATCGGCGAAGTAGAAGTCCTGACAAAGAAGGACGGGGATCATCTGGTGTCCAAAAAAACCCGGAAGGAAAATCGGCCGAGGATCGCAAACGGGACGACCAAAAACGGAAACAATGGAAAAGGTTGGCGATGCATATTTGCGCAATAATATATAACTTACGAGAAATTTCATTTCCCTTTCCGAATGCCAGAACGATCCAGGCACGTGTGTGTGTAGTATGGCTAGTCGCGCGCGTCGTTCCAACAAAGAAAGTTGAAACGTATATCTCATTACGTATTTACGTATAGGTATAACGAAGTGTCCAAATCTAGAAAACACCGAACAGCGTTATTCAGTCTTTCACTGTAATCGAATTTTCCCAGCTTCAAAGCAGCTCTTAAAATAAATCGAATAACAACAATTTCAGTGTCTGCTGCTTCTCCAGGATAAGAATATGTATACATACGTGTATGTACAGCGTACAATGGTGCCGCGGAAAGTTGCGTGTTCCGTTGAGAAAAACGAACTTTCCTAAATAATTATCAGTTGATTATAATCTACATAAAATCGCATGCACAGCTTCGATTTGGATTTCTGATGTTTTTGTAACATTTCTAGAAAATTCGAATCTGCCGCAACTTTTTTTTCTTCATTAGCTGTACACATCGTCGATTGTGTACACCTGTTGAGCACGAGTGCAGATAACTATCTACGAAACGGTATCATAATTTTGGCTAGTACTTAAAAATAATGAAAGAAAAAAATGTACTTTTATTCATGCATTACATTATTTTATATTATAGAATTTCAATTATTGTGTTAAAAAATTACTGAAACACTGTGTCGCGTTTCGGCATCGAATGCCCTATACACATCCACATGTACGTCAGGTACACGAATACATTTCCGGTTACAACTATATGGAAAAAGCTCCGTGTGAGCGAAAAGCTCGCGTCGACTTACGTACAGCGATAATCTAAGAACGGAACCGAGCTGGTTGGGAGCTTTTCTAGAAGAAGGGTTTTTCTGTTGACCTCGATTCACCCTGTGCGCTGCCCCATTTCATTTCTCATACCTTCTCTCATATACGACGACAACGTTGCGATAAGGGGTCGTCGTCGTCGTCGTGACGGCATAGGTACGTCACTTTGCTCGCATAGAATCTGCCGCTGTTATACATTTGACATGGGACAGAAAAAAATGGAAAATAACGATACCGCATCTGCACGGTTTCTTCTCGTTTCATATCACTTGTTTCTCTCCCAATCAGTTGATAAAAATTAATCATCAACGCACACCGAATCCAACGAATCGCAGTATATATACGCCGTGATAACGCGCGTCAAATTCAATCAGCTGCGAGGATTTTTTTTTTTTTTTCTTCTACTTTTTTTTACTTTTTTGTAGGCGTGTATCGAGCGATTGTGATTATTTTTTATTATATTGTTATTGCTATGCAGGAAATCGTTTCCTCTTCGCCGCGTCGTCTCGCCTGGGATCGTTTTGCGATGTCAATTGTAATTGGCAATTAGATGATTTTTATGAAAAAAAACAATGCTTAATTGCTACGGAGGCTAATTGACGGTTGTGCTGCTGCTGCTGCTGCTACTACTTCTATAACTGCTGCGGGGGCACATCGAATAATCAATAATTTCTCTCTGATGTGGTTCGTTCGTTAGTTAGCGACGATAATACGTGAATTAATATCGCCGTTGTTGCGCACGTGTGCGCGTATATCGTTCCGTGCACGTGATTCCCACGTTTCTCGGTCATCGGTGTCGAAAAATTTGCTATTTAGGCCTCCGAGTATTCGGAGGGAGGAACGAAAAGCCGTCGTCTATGGTATCGGCGTTAATTTTTTTGTCCCTCGTGGCGAAGATTAATATTTATTCAACCCTTCGGTTTACAGGTATTTCATGACCGAGCCTCGACGGAAGCCGATCGGAATATCTTAATTTTTCTACCCCCAAAATGGAGGTAGAAAGAACCGAACGAAAGCTTTTAATGATACTTGATTCTGTGCACGACGATGTGGTTACATATTTGCGCACGCGTATCCTCCCGTCTGTATGCATGCGATTTTTTATACGCCGTGTATAACCAATTCGTTTCGACTATTCGATTGATTCGGAAACCCCTGGCTGCCGCACGCAGCGGTATCAAGGTTCTTTGAATTTTCTTAAATCACGCGATCGTGTGGATCCGTACTTTGAACGGACACAAAATTGCGGCCGTCAATCGCGCCATCGTAATACGGAAACATCATTTCTCTGTTACTTTTTATTACTGCATGTATAATGAAAAGAAAAAAACAAATTCTGCGCGTGCATCAGCGTTCAGATCGGCGCGTTGGAACGATAACGAGACCCGTGCGGTCGTATGGAACAGGAAAATGACTGAAATCGCCATTTTTTCCGGGTACCTATTAAAAGTTGATTTTTATTTTTACTCGCGAGATCAGCAAATGCCGAAGTCTTACGTGCGTCAAACTTCGGACACCGCGCAGTCATTGAGAATTTCAAATCACACTCAAAATATCGCAGATCCAAAGAAACTGAAAAGTTAGTTATCCATCAGCTGCTCCGAAAGCGGGTGAAATTCGCGCCCTTGTTCAACTCAACCCCCTAAAAACGCCGCGGTGCGGACCTGGCTGGAATCAACCCCCGTTCCGTCACATCTCGTAGTCGACGTCGACGTCGGTCGGAGGCAACGCGGGCAGCCCTTTCTCCGCAGCGAGGTGTATCGACTCGAATTTTGAGCTACCGCGGAGTGTAGCAGCAACGCGAGTAGCTAGAGAAAAGCAACCCCCCGGAGCCGTGACTTGCGAGCCGCGTTGTCTGCCCGTTTTTTTTTTCCGTTACTTTTTTGGTTTTCGCTTTCCAGTCGATATTAAAAATACATCACGCCACCGCGCACTCGAAACGTAATCCGAACATCGTTAGTTTCCCTGCGTTTTGCGATCATACGATCAAGAATCTTCGTGGTCGGCTGGTTTTTTGTTTTATTCCGTCCCCTTCCTTCCTACCCCCGTTCCGCGGCATATGTTGGGTCGATGAAGTGATTTTTTGAAACGGAAGAAAAGAAATAAAAAATAATTTCATAGCTCCCGAGATCAGAGGAAACGAATTATCTTTTAACTTTATCATTTTTCATTTCGTATCATGTCGTATCAATGACGAAGATTCGTCGGTATTTTCGAATGTCAATTGCTATGATTACAGTGTGATATAAGTTTGCGGAATTTCAATTCTTGTGATAATATACATTTTTTTTTAACTTCAACGCAAATGTCTGATGTCACAAATTTCTTAACGATGCACCAGTTTTTGTCAATTACGATATTTTTCCTATCATTGTTCGAAAAACGACTGGACATCGAAGTGGTCGAAGAGGTATCTCCGAACGGTACGCGAGAATTTGAATGAAGTGAAAAGAAAATACACATTTATAGTCGAATCGATTCATTCGGCATCATCTGCTTCGATGTGATACAAGTGTTCCGCTGTAGAAGGTACCGATGATCGAATCCAACGTCATGGTGCGATCTTATTCGAATTCACATTCGACCGAATGAAGGCCGAACATCGTCGCCTTTATCTGCGGTAATCACCCACGTGGGACATGACGAGGACAGCACTCAGTAAGAATTCGGAGAATTTTTACCCCCCTTTTTTTCCCTCCGACGTTTCCTCCTTCACTTCGTCGAACGAATCACATCTTTTATCCACCGTGTTAACTCTTTCACGTTTCATTTGCCGCAAATATAACGTTATATATATATATATGTATACCGTAGCTATGTATTTCATGCGTCTAGACCGAACTTGTACGAGATAAAAACTAAAACGGCTCAATTCCGTTCATTGAACTGAAAAATTTCTCGCGGTTTAACACCCTCTTAGATTACACCTAACCGCGTGCGTCCGAAATTTTTGTTCACCAAATCTTCCGCATGGCAGAAATAAACTCGTTCGTTTTTTTTCCGAAATTTAATCTCCACGGTATACGTTGCTGAATCGGTTCTCAAAGGCTCAAGTTTTATTTGCCAAATTCACCCCACTAGCGGTCGTCATTCTCTCTGTTGCCAATTTTCGTCGATGTTTTCACCGTTTGGAAATAAATGAGATTGATGAATAAGTAGATCTAATAAAGTCCTCAGAATGTGCTCGTAAAATCGAAGAACCCTCTTGTTTTTCAAATCTCGTATCAACGTCTGGATTTTTGAGATCAATCTTTCGCAGAAGCGTCTCCTTGATCTACGCGTATACGACAGCGAGAAATTGGGTAGTTGTCCGCGATACTATTTAACCGATCTGAACTGGATTCTAAATTGCGGACGACGTGGAAATTTCCACTAGCATACATACTCACTAATCCAGATGGAATAACCGGAGAGACGGGGTCGTCGTTTTTTAGAGAAATTTCGCCGACGGCCCCGGGCCATTACAGCTTCAAGAACAGCTCTTTGCCATTCGCGTCCTTCTGATACTTACCTCTTGATCGTTTTACCATGTTTTACTTTTTGATGCTGAACGCGTTCTCACGAGCAACGTGCAGCGTATAGTAATAAAAATGTTGTAAAATTTCTCCCATTTTTTTTTATATCCCACTTCTGTCCGACGTGAGGTGAAAAATGTTGACGAGAAGAAAAGAGAAGACCGAAACTTGAAAAAAAAAAACCCAAAAAACTTTCAACGACGTGTGACACACGAAAATCAGATAAGAAAGTTTTGATAGTTTTGAAATTTCTTCTTATCGTTGAAATCTGATCGTCGATCCTGTCCAACTGGAGATTTCAAAAACTTCCTCATATACCCTCTAGACTTTTTCTGAAAGTTGAATTTTATAATTGAAATTAATTCAATGATGATCAATTCTTTATTCGTCGATTTGATATGCGACTATGCGTCGAGAGCAACGATCAGTAGTCGATAAACTTTGATTAAAATTATCGTTGCAATATAATCTAGTTTGAATCTTTCCACTAATTTTACGTAGGTATATAACAGTCAGAATATCGAGGGAGCTAAATTTACGTAAGATGAAGGTCAAAATTTTGCCACTCAAATTCACGTGGGCGTCTCGTACGCGTGATCCTATCGTGCAGTGTAAACGTATTATTATATATATATATGAGGGGTGTGCTCGATATACACATACGGATATGATTTGATAAGCAATCTTGTATTTTTTTTTTTCTGTTTTTTTGACCTCGATAACCCAATTCACCTCGATATCGATTCTCATCCCGATAATTGTATCGCTCCATCGTACGAAATTTTTATATTACCTATTACAGTAGATTATAGATAGTAAAATATTACATAGGTATTGTTTTTTATGATACCTATACTTTTACGACGAACTGTATATCGTCACACCGGGGAATCATTTATTTCTACGCTAACCCAATTTTAGTTAATTATTTTTTTAGCGATAGAAAAAAAAAGAGATGACAAATCCGCGGCCGTATCGGCAGCTGCAGATTTCCTCCTTCGAAGGTCGGTTGGGTGCATGCACCGTTCCGCGTCAGCTGATTCTCATTACGATACATTATAGTATACAAATAGCACGTGTAATATCGTATTACTTTACATCCGTACAATAATACTACGCCATTTCGCTCGGTTGAATGCTGTCGAGTCATACGAGTCGAAGCAATAACCTCCAATGCCATTGCCAGTGAATTACATGTAACGGGGAAGTCTGGAAGAGTAGCTCTTCCCAACCTTAACTGATCTGAGCTAACCTGAATTAACTAACCTGGCCTGAGTTAATTCGTTTACATTATTTCTGCATGATATCTGCGGTGAATCACTTTCTCTGTCTCTTTGTGTTTTGTCGAGCGCTTCGAAAATAAAACTTGGGTTTTTCTCTTTTCAATTATCATTTCCCGTGCAATTTTTCAACGTCAGTCTCTGCAGTCCGTATAGTTTGTTCATCATTTTTTTTTTTTTTTTAACCGCCTTCCGATAATTCGAAGTCCTTCGGAGGCATCAGCATAATTTGGTCGGTTCGAAAGTAAATTTCAGTTAACGTTGAATAATTTTCACGTTTGGGGGGAAAAAAATTTACAGCAGTAAGAAGAAAATAACGATGATAGTTGAGAAAAAAAAGGAAAAAACAAGGAGGGGGAAAGAAGGTTGGGTCGAGTTAGGTTGCAATTTGCATACGTCAACCTGTCACAGACGTTATATCAGATATCTCATTTGACAGATAGTTTCAATTTTTCTTTTTCACTTCGAAAATAATCGGCTAAAATTTGCGAAATGGTATTTCTCGTACTGTAACTAATGTAAAGATTTTTCAAAATTTCTGAGTGAAATGGGCTCTGTCAATTTTTTCGGTTTTTTTGATCACTGATTTTCGCGCTGCAGGACGAATTCGATGTACCTCAAATTAACCTCCTACGATTCGTGATTCATTGAAAGAAGGAGAAAAAAAAGCTGAAAAATGTACTCGTAGAAAAATGACGTTTATTTTAAAGAAAAGGTACATTTTTCCAGGACTAAGAAATTTTTTAAATCTAAAGAGAAGAAACCTTCGATTTTCGTGATCAAGGTTAAATTGAAAAAGAGTAGATGAACAGATCTGCAAGTTTTTGTTCTAATCTCAATTGAGTTTGATTGGAAAAAAAGAAACTGACGTAAATTTCAATTTTTTATTCGGCAGTTTTTGCTTCCGATGAAAAGATTCCTGGCCTATATCCTGGCTTTGACATTCGTTCTCGCGGTGATTCTCCAAGAACAGAAAGCAAAGACCTCGAAAAGTCTCCGTTATTTGGGTAAAACGAATGTTCACGTGCCCACCAAGCGTCATTCGAAATTGCATTATCAGTCCTCCGTTCTTCGACTGTGCAATTTGCCTGAAGATCAGAAAAACATTGTCCCCAGTTCGGACGGGATTCGAGAAGTTCCTGAAAAACAGAACGACATTTGTTCCTGTTCGGGAGAAGAATGTAAAAAGGAATGGGGCGACTCGCGGACGCCATCGTGTCAGACTTGTCCCAAAAATTTGAATAATTATTTATCAAAAAAAACTTACGCCGGGGATTTCGACGACGGAGTCGAAATTTTTCAGAAGGAAAACCCGAAGGACACTTTCTCCGCGGATAAATTACAGAATATCGATAATTTCGTTCACAGAAATTGCCGAAAAAAATTCAACTGAATCCGTTGGATCTGAACGGCTCGGTTTCGCTGAGAAAACTTGGCTATTTCTTTTCGTTCATTTTTTATAAAATTTTCGGATAAGAGAACCGAAGGAGGCTCGAAATAGTTGACGGAAGGAGGAGTGTGACAGGTTTTCTGGAAACTGCCCAAACTCTGTGCGGGAATCGCCAACTTTAAACCGTTGCGTAATCGAAAGAAGCGAGTCCGAAAATTGAAAACTCGTTTTCTCGAAAGAAAAAAAACAGTAAAAGTGATAATCGAAAAATATTCCATAAAAATGCCACGACGTTGCACGAACTGCGCGAACGTGCAGAGGCGTCAGCAGCAGCAGCAGCAGCAAAATAATGAAAACCGCGAAGATTTATCGTGCCAAGAAACAGGAACTGACCCCAACTACGCCGTCAACAGAGGACTTTGTCTGGTGACGCAATTTTGCGGAATTTGCGGAAGGACGATTTGCAATATGATGCGAGGGGTGACCTGGACGGCGGGAACTTTATTGTGCTGTTTAACCATGTGGATGGTTTACAGCGAGCTTTCGGGGTGTGTGACCGGCTTTTTGTGGAACATGATGTACTCGTTCCTGGCTATAACCGTTTGCGGTGCAATCCTTGTCCTAATATCCGGTCCCGATTCTGACGGAGGAAATAATCAACGCGGAATCAAGCGGGAAATTCGGAACGCCAACGGAAGCCTTTCGGGATCTGTAAACACCGCGAAACAACGATACAATAATTACGGACAACAAAGCTCGAGCGAGACTAAAAGCGAAGCTGAAAATTTCAGGGAAACTGACGGCGGTGCCGAGGAGGGCGTCGGCGGGACTTCTAATTACTCTTCCCGGGCAGGAGGCAGCAAAATTTCAAAAGATGGACGCTCCGCAGGTGCCGGGGAAGCCGGAAAAACTGGGAACCTCTCCTCATCTCGTCACACCGCGAACGACGCTGAAATTAAAGTCACCGAATTTTCGTCGAGCGACAACCTCGCCGAATGCGATCCTTGTCCCGCCGTTGAAGGGAACTGAAAGAAAAGTGAAACTTCTCGCTCGTTCTTATGAAATATCGCGTTGTATACACCTCGTTATTTTGCTATACTTAGAAATGCCGCATTGCGTACAGCCCATGTACACGTCGTTTCTCGATTTACCTGAGAATTGTGTTATACATACATGAAAATTAAGGGAGCTCGAAAATTGAATATACCTTCGTAGGAAATATTGGAGACTATCGATTGTCGACATCCAGAGTATCTGCAGCTCGCAATATTTTAAACTACATATACCAATCAATCAGAGAATAAAAAAAAATATTCAAATATGGCTTTTGAAACTCGTACGTGGGTACATAGATAAATTGGCGTGGATTATACTTCGCGATCCGCAGCAGCTGTGTCATTTATTGAGTTCAATTTATTATGATTTCATTAAACGCCGACCCACATGACGTGGTTCATGGATGTTTGTCCAACAATGTGATATGTATTATAACAAAGATGCTAAATTAACGATAAGTGAGATTGATGATATCAAATCGAAAAAAGCAACATATAAATCTTCGGAATAATCCGAAATTGTATCAATTGTTGGCAATTATATGATATCCCGAGATGGCAGCGGATCACGAACCGTCCTTTAAATGAAATTACATTGGTTTTCTGACCTCTGGATGACCTCGAAATTGGCTGGAAACAATGTCAACGTTACGGACGTGACGAAGTTCGGTGCTTTGCTTTTGCATCGAACGTATTGCCGCGATAAAAAATTTACTGATTCATTACGGTTCAATTAGTTCGGCGATTTTTCGACGTCCAAATTTTCATTCTCAGTCGTGATTATTCGACCGGACTAAATTGTAACAAAAAGCGCGGGCTTCACGCCAAAAAATATGGTATATTATAACTCGTGAAAACCCGCGTCAAACGACCAACGAAAATAACTGCGGACGGTAGAGATTGACCGATTATAATTATCGGGCCATCGACCGACATTCGCCGCTCGTTCTGCAGACCTTGACACAAAAAGATGAAGAAAAATTACACAATGTGGTTAATTAAAAATTATTTGACACGCCTGTTATTTTTTTTTTTTTTATAAAAATCTGCATACTCAATGCGTTATATATCGTCGGTCTAAAAATCTTGATATCTTAAGATTCTCGAATCTTCAAAAATCGAAAAAAGAAAAATCTGAAAAATTTTGTCGCTCGTTTTATTCGGGGAGTTTCCGTTGACGATAAGGTTCTCTAAAATTTCCAGAAATTTTCCAAGAGCCCCACGCGTGTCGTAGATTTTTTTTAAAATACAATTATTCTATTCTGCACGTGTTCGTGATTCTCAAGAAACTGGGCGGAATGCCAATGAACGATGACGTTAACACATGGCGCGAAAAAGCGCACGTGTAGCAGCAAAAACCGTAAAATAATCATGGTAGCAGCTGAGAATACGTGGAGAATGTTTTTTTCACTTTTATCGTTGGCAAACTGGGTGGCATTTTGTCGTGTTTTGTGATGCTAATAGATAAATTTGTAACTTCAATGGTCATTCTTATATTTGCTCGAATTAGAAATGCAAACGGCGCGAACCGTGTATGTCAATAAAATTGCGCGTATAGTAATCCAGCTGTGTGATTTTGATCGTAAAATTTTACCGCCTAACTTACAATTGGATGATTTTATAAATTGTTTAATTTATAACGCAAACAAATCATTTACAATTCTATGTCGGGCATACTCTGCAGTGCGCTCACGCGATATCTGTATCCTTCGAGCGAACGAGTCATCATCATTATTCGTTATTCGCGTCGTTTGATCTGGACCCATTTTGAAATCCTTGGGAATTACGAATTCGTGGAACTTTGGAACATCGAGGGTGCAGGGACGGAAAATTGGCACCGGTATCGAAAACACGTGCAAATATTCCAGTGATTTTAACGCGATATTTTCGACTTCAAATAGCGATGATTGCGAGATATTCTACAAGTTTACAACGAGACTGTCATCGTTCGAAATATAATCGCGACAATTCGAACTTCCGGCTAGACGAGAAAAATTCTCAAATGATACAAATCCGACTAATTTTCTGATTTCAGTAAAAACAGCGCCGGCGGAGGGAGAGCTGGTACCCCCAGACGGAGGTTGGGGATGGCTGGTGCTCATCGCCGCCGTTACGGTGAATTTTTTGATACCGGGAACAGTGAAATCATTCGGTGTACTTTTTGTTGAATTTCTCGAAGTTTTTGACGCCTCACCCGCGGCCGCCGCCTGGATTCCGGCCCTTTGCTATTTCCTCTACAGTTCTCTGGGTAACCTTTGAAATATTCCGATAAAACTCCATAATCATTGAACGAAGAATCACATGACTCTAATTTTAACACCATAGGACCATTGTCCAGCGTCTTGTCGGTCAAATATTCCTACAGGACGGTAACGCTGATAGGCGGTACGTTTGCTGCGGCGGGGATGATGCTCAGTTACTTTGCCGATTCCGTTATTTTTCTTTGCATTAGGTAAATGAAGGTTTTTCAATCCTGCATGTTGTCAATACGAGTGACGTCTCGCGATAACAACTATTGACTTTTTCTTATTTTTATCTCTATTTTTGTTCGCCAACCAGCTATGGAGTCCTCGTGGGAACTGGAGCGGGTCTCGCGTTTCCACCCACTGTTTACATAGTGACGTCTTACTTCGTTAGACTTAGGGGGCTCGCGAACGGTCTTTGCATTTCCGGAAGCGCGCTTGGTTCGATATTTCTACCACCGGTCCTCGGAATGCTTTTAAAGGAATATGGTTACAGGTGAGATACGATATTATGACTCGATCGCTCAGACAGGAAAGGCTAAACTCGTTTTCATTTCAACAGAGGTGCCGTGCTGATAATGGGCGCTTTGACGTTGAACGTCTGGGCTAGCGCACTCCTCTATGATCCCGTAGAAAAACATCTAAAACCGGCACCGGCGAGCAACGATCCCGAGGATCCAGAGGTTGCGGAGGGAGTATCGATCACGGTAGCATCTCCGGACGACGAAAAGAACCCCAACAGCCCACTGATATCGCCGCAATCGAACGGCAACAGATCCATCACGGTACCGAAGAGTGCTTCTAGCGTTGCCTTGGAAAATTATAAAAATACACCAATTCAGGGAATCGCTCGAAAAGTTAGCGTGCCATCGGGAAATCATATGGCAGGTGAGATGCGGAGCACACCCGCGTTGCACGTTGTTCCCGAACGCGGTGATTTCGACGGTGGAAAATTGAGCAGGCGACGACCCCCTCCGAGATCTCCTAGTACTTCGTCATTCAATTATATCAGTACACCTTATCACGGTAGTACACTTTCAGCATTACATCCCGAACACGCTTCTACCCTGACTTTGAACGCGATTTCAAGCACCTTCAAAAAATCACCGGAAAAAGATTTAAAGAGCGAAAGTAAAAAGGAGAACAAATTCTTCGACGTTAGCTTATTCAAGGATCCGGTGTATCTTGTTATTCTGATATCAAATTCTACAAACGCCGTTAGTTACACAAACTTTGTAATCCTTTTGCCCGCCTACGCGATATCTTTAGGGTACAGCAAAAATATGTCATCGCTATTACTGTCGATCGTTTCCATCCTGGATTTGACCGGGCGAATCGGAGGATCGGCTTTGTCCGATGTCGCTATAATGCCGAAGCACTGGTACTTCGTAGGAGGACTTCTTGTTTCTGGAATTTCTCTAGCCCTCCTTCCCATGTCGACGTCGTACACAATGCTCGCCGTGTCCTGTGGGGTATTCGGGCTCGCCTCTGGAATATATGTTGGAATAACCGCGGTAATTATGGCAGATATGTTGGGGATGGAAAAGCTGACTTCATCCTACGGAATATCCTTGTTTGTAAATGGAATCATTCAGTTAGTCGGGCCACCGATATGCGGTCTGGTATTCGAGCAAATCGGAAGTTATGGTCCGCTTTTTACATTCCTTGGCGTCGTTCTAATCCTAGGATCATCACTGTGGGCTTATATGCCGGTGATTAGAAAACGACAAGCTAAGGAATCGATGGCAGTCGCTGTGGCTGAACGGTTATAGCACGGATATGAAAAATCAAAGAAACATAAGATGCGATGCATTCACGGTATAATAAGGATTTTTAATTGAGAAATCGTACTATATGAAGTTAAAAGTTAATATGGCGTGAGTTCGCGACTATCACAAACCTATAAAATATACTTGCGACTATTTCTAATTGTGAATAGCTGTGGACTAAGATTATATTTTTTATATCAATCTCTAGATTAATTAAATAATCCGGTAGAAGCCCTACGAGTATCTTCTTTTTTTTTTCAATCAAAATTAAAACTGAGACTCACAAGGAGCATAATACGTATGTCAGTGCATCTGTGAGGTACATTTTTTCATTCAAGCAGGTGTAGGTCTGCTGAGGTTCATTAGATTATTTTACGGAACAGGTCTCCTCTTTCTTCGAATGAACAAAATGTGCGCTTCATTGAATTTCCTGTATGAATGGTAGAGAAAAAAAAAAATTACATCACGCTACTTAATTACCGAATGATATACGAGCTGCAGCGTTCATTTAGATATACCATATGTATGCATAGCGTTATAATTAGTATACTGGACGAATACTGATTTCATCTCTCGATTAGTGTAAAACTTGCAATCGTTTCTCCTCATTAAGTTTTGAATGAATCAACGCGTCATAATCCCAGTTAAGCTTGAACGTATCGCAGCCGATTTTTCTTGTTTCCTTCAGAATCAATGATGCGAGAACCAAAAGTTTAATTTAACATAAAAATTAGACAACTATAAAAACTAATTTTAATATCAATTTATATGTATATGTATTGCATATATACGGTGCCTCTAAAGTAACTATACTAAATAAACCATAAATTTATTAACATTTATTAAGTAGGAAGATGCATTATAAGCGTCTGGCGCATGAATGTTAGATGTCAGTGAGTGTATGAATATCAACATACAGACGTGCGGAATTCTCCATTTTGACTCTTTAATAGAGATGAAGGATTCGAGATGCAATATGAATGTAGTTCAAACTAAGAAAGTCAACGATTTAGAAATTGACTCTAATAGGTTTTGTATAAAATGGAAAAAAATTTCATCCGAAAAATAAATTTCATACCTAAAATTATAGTGCGCGTGTTATAATAAAATGTACTACATGATATGCTGGTGTTAATATACATATTTTATTGTGCCGAAACAAACAGGAAGTTGAGTAAATAATATACAGCCGGTGTTTGATAAGTATCACAGCTGTGTATTATTCACTTTGTAAAAATGACTTGTAAATTTGTGTAGAATGAAAAAAAAGAAATGAACGATACAAAAGGAACACTAATCAATTGTAGTTTATCACAGCATATTTATTCAGCAAAAATATCTCGCCTTCTAGATCAACAATTGTGGTAAAACAGTCTAAGAAACATAATTCGAAAGTACTCCATAATTCATAGTTATTCTTACATTGTATGATAGTATTTATTTATATTGACATAAAAATATAAAACTGAAATCAACATTTATTATTAATAAGTTTTCAATAGAGTTGCATTTATTTGAAAATGCATGGATAGAGTTGCACAAGATAAAGTATTGTTTTGTTGTTAGTCATAAATGAATTATTGTCTACCAAAAGTACGTCGTATGTTATACCTAGTATTTGGTATATCCCATCTTCACAGTATTTTATACATTATCCAATTTAATAATATCAGCCAACCAAGTCTGATAACGAACGTTCAGATATTTGGATCACAATTGAATCAAGCACTGATGAGAAATAAAATATAATGAAATTAATTTTAACAACTTATTGAAATTGTCCTTGACCCAAAAAAGACTTGCATACATTCAGGTATTATAGTACATCACAACATTATACAAGGGAATTCAACACTGACGAGCTATTTACGAGGTCTGAATCAGAAAAACAGAATCTCTTTGTTCAGTACTTTATGTCTGACAAAGCCAAAACAGAACATCTAGTGAGAGCTCGTCTAACGATCTTATTATTTAGCGAAATGTAGAACCACGATCGGTTAGATACCTCAAATGTGAACATAAGCAGAAAAAAAAAAACCAAGCGAACAGAAAAACCCGAGATACTTGCTCTGAAGTTACTGCGTACAATGAAAATTCTATAGTCCCAGTCTGGTCTTTGCTGTGATTATTGATCTTACGATTTTACGAAGAACGTTAGAAGCAAATCTCAAGTTTTCCGATTATCGAAATCATTCAGGACTACCACTGTTGAATGTTTGAGGAGTTAACATTCATCAGAATAGCTGTTTACAAGTCAACGATTTGCAACCCACGGAATAACGTACAAATCAAGAAAAATATTGAATTATAGGTGGCGTAGTTGTAACCATAATCATATTTTTATACGATATGTATTCATTCAGCTAATGAGTTTGAAATTTACAACTTGAGTTTCACAAAGTTTTTCTAATAACCACTTTTGAGGTATGAGGCATGTCATACTATAACACCTGAATTTAAAAAATCAGACTTCATGTGTTATCCAGACGCATTGTATTACAATGCTACTAAGAGAACAGTTTTTAGTGGTGATTGATTGATCAGTTAGTCCATATCTTTTTCATTGCTGAAAAGGAGGGACTTTTTGTATAGTAGACGAAAGAAAATTAAAAAAAACATCACAATACTCATAAATTCTTCCACTGCCAGCTACCGGTCATACGCGATCGACCATCTTTACACCTGACTCGCGATTAAAACACTATTCCAAAAATAATGGTCATGGAATAGATACTAAATAGATTTAAAGCAACAATGTGAAACTGACACAAGAAAAGTTACGTTGCTCTCGCAGTCCTAAACCTCAGCTCATTTGATATCTGTGAGTAGATGTATTTCATACAACGCGACACATACCTCATGGCTTCCATGCTACCATGCCCATTTTGTTATTCAATTCTTGTAAGATGAGTGAACAGGTGAGTTGTTTATCTGGTGAAAGTGCACTAACCCCTTCGGTTTCTTCATCATCATCCCCTGCTCCGACACTTCCTCCACTTTTGCCTTTTCCTTTTCCTCGTCTTTTTCTTTTTTTATTAAGTTGTCTGCAGTCAATATCTGTTCCTGATTCTGTGGCTCGTTTGATCTGTGAAAACAAAACATGTATCATCATCACTTACGGTTCATAAATCAAACAGCAAGAGAAGATATCACTTATAATGTACCATACATAAGCAAATGCCAGGTAGAGACAAACATATGTTGATCAATTAGATTTTGGAAATAGCTATTTTTTAATGGTACATCAAAAATACTTGTAGAATGAAAAAAGACGTAGATAGATGGAGTCTGATACCTTGGCACTTTTTCGTGTCTGTTTGTCATATTCTAAAGCATCGTAGTAATTTGGTTTTTCACGCTTAATGCGATTCGTCCGTCTAGTTTTCATTACACCCCCGTCGGGGCTTGGTGGGCTCTTGATAGAACTCCTGCGCGCATTAAAAAATGAGTGCCCACATGGGCAGGCCTTGCAGGCCACAGGGACCTGAAAATTAAGAAACCAATATAATCGCTACAAAGAGATGATTAAAATCAATTTTCATTGTGTATGAGAATACTAAGTTTACAAAATGAAGACGTCATGAAAAAAAGTAAACTAAATTT
Organism: Athalia rosae; assembly: GCF_917208135.1. Taxonomy (NCBI): domain Eukaryota; kingdom Metazoa; phylum Arthropoda; class Insecta; order Hymenoptera; family Athaliidae; genus Athalia; species Athalia rosae. The sequence continues at coordinate 29,703,665 of NC_064026.1, read as the reverse complement.
GAATCATTCCATCATATGTCATGGGGGATTAAAAGATCAAGTAAGGAAACATTTAATAAGAAATTGTTTCCATCAAACTGGTACGTTGATTTATACAAGATACTACAATTACTTCACTAATGTTTGTGCTGATTTCTAACTACACTGAGTACCTAAAGCCGATTGAAAAACTAGACTTCGAAGCAGAATAATAGCAAGTGATGAAGGTTATGGATATAAACAAAATCAGCGAACTAGAAATTTTTACCTGTTGTTCACATTTCGGGCACCCTTTGCTAATTGTTTTAGTTTTAGCCATTTTGTGCTCGAATATCTAAAAATTCCAGGTCATATTTTGCTCTGGTATTATTGATAAAACACTTTCAAGATAAATTGTTCACTGATAAACACAGCTACCTATTTACATACGTTTCAATAGAGAATTAGAAAATTGGCAGCATTGGTATGTATCAAATAATTTTTATAAGAAAAAAAAAAAAATAACTATCTTCAGTCGAATGCTGCTATTGTAACATGATTTTTATAAAAGCGATACATAGTGCTTAAACGGCTCAAAAGACATTTCAATAAGAGAAAAATAATTAATTACCTCCAGTAACCTGCAAGGCACCAGTCAACAGCCACGAATGCTTGGACTCAAAAATAATCCGCGTTTTATAATCGTTTGGAATTTGCAGTTTCAACCACTAGAGTCGCTCTATCCAACTCTCGCAAAAATACCAACATCGCGTGACAAAATTGAGTTCTAAAAATTGCTCGCAAGTGAATTGTTCTGTGATTATCGATAATTACTTGATAATTATATAAACTGGAGCAATGAACAGACTCTGATAGTGAAAAGATGTGGGAAAACGACGGCCTAGCCCTTCAAATCGATCAACAATCCTGACCAATTTGACACGTGATGAAAAAACTGATGAATTAGAAAAATGAATTTAACCTCACAAGTACAACGAGTTAAGTTCCTCTACAAAACCATTCTCAAACTGCACCGGGGCTTACCTTTGGAAATTCAATCACTAGGTAATAATTATGTACGGGATGAATTCAGGAGACACAAGAACTGCAATCCTGCCGAAGCTCAAGTTTTCATGACTGAATGGGCTGTAAGTATTGCTATACAGTAGAATCTATTTTGGAAGAAGTCTATATATATCTTATATATTTTTCAATCTTTGCTGTCTGTAATTTCATGAGCAGTATGGTTTTCAGGACTATGCAACAAAACTAGCTGAGCAGTTAGGATTGCGAGGACCGCAGCAAGCCAAAAAATTGGGTGTAGATTTAAATGAAGATGCGCTAGAGAAACTAAGAGATGAGCAAATACACCAACTCTATGAATTGATGGTAGCAGCTACTGGAAAAGATGATGAAAAGAATACAAACAAAAAAGTCTAAGTTGGACGTATTCCTTTGAATATTTCAATCAAAGTCAAAAGACCATGGAATTGAGAAATGAAGATTCAGTTCTGTGAAGTTGCAACAATTCAGGATTTTTTTAACTCAAGTAAAAACTTGCAGGTAGCAATTTATCATTTCTTTGTTCTGATCTAGCATAAGTTTTAGTTAATAGTTATTTTATTTGAGAAATGATATCAATGTCAATGTTAACGTTGGCTTATAAATGTACTTAATCTTTAGTACAAATGAATTTTGCCTTATATGAATGGAAGTCATGGTTTGAGTGATCCGCTGTTGCTTTTGATCTGATCAAAGGTGCCATATAATACAAGTTGCACGTAGAAACGAGTCTTGTTATTAATAATAAAATGTAATATTATTCATTCATTTGCCTACATTTGAGAACCTCGAGGCTTTTGATTTCTCAAAAACTTATTCCCATCTGTTTCTACGAACTCGTGTGATTCAAATTTTGCGCCCTATCGCATAGCTGACACGATGTCACTAGACGTACGTACGGTTCACAGTGCAGCTCGAGTAACCATAACCTAGTAGTTTGACGTTTCAATTTTCATGGCCCTCGGTTGCTTTGGATTCTAAAAAGAGACAAAGAATTCGAATGAAACAGAAAACTAGAAAAAGTTGAACATTCACTATCAGAAAGTTAAAAGTATAGAATATAACACGCGTATGGATAAATGTAGGGTTGCTAAGTGTAGATAAAATGAATAATATTGAAATTGAAGACACTTATCACCACGATTTTACGACAGCTTCTGAATTAGAAGTATTTGTAGCCCGTCTTGAGGAGATAATTCGAGAATGGAAATTACCTCGAAGTAAAGTTCTCCCTGCATTGAAAAAAGGGGATCTGGTCAACCTACCATGGGAAGAATCAACTGAGAAATTACAATTCGCTGGTGAGTAATGAACCCATCATGATCCAAAAATCATCTAGCTGTTCTGCTAAATTGAATTCCAATTCTTCTGTCCCATTTCGGATTTATTCTAAAAAAAAATATGATTTTTCCAGATGTAGAGTTTATGCTCAAACACTTCAACCTCAAAGTAGTTAATGAGGAGGAAATCGAAAGTGTTACAGAAGAATCTGAGGAGAGTAGGAGTCAATGTCTTCAGGATGCTCTAGATTCATCTAATGATTTTGCTAGACTCGATCGAGACCACCTAGATTTAGCTACTTATTACGGCATAAGGGAATTTTTAATATTGGTTCCCACCAAACAGGTGGCAATAACTGACGAAACCCGTATCAAGATTCTTCTGAGCTCCATCACAATTGCAGCTAACAATTCCAACTGGTTAGTATATTTATCAACAATCAGTCATCCATCAAACAGCAGTCCATTTTCCATCACACAATGTTGTTTTACTTATGTTGTTTTCCAGCGAAGTTCCTATATTCGTTCAAGTTCATGAGCAATGGCAATCGTTTTATTTGGGTGTCAGCGAAGGACGTGGTGTTTGCAGTCATTTCGATATGGTACATCTACGAAGAGTGCCTCCTCATTGCAAATACCTCAATGGTTAGAAATCCTTGAGTGATTCAAGTATCCACACGAACACCTCAAATGTTTGATTGTTCATTGATATTCATAAAATTATTTACAGGGCTGCTAACTTTATTCAAACAGAAAATTACAGAGGGATGCGGCGTCCGATTAGATCCTACGTTGGTCGCCATCAGATTTTCATACCTACTAAAAGATTGGACTAATAGTACGTGGACACAAGATCCTCCAGATTTTGATTTCATGCAAGGGAAAACCCTGGGTGTTGCCGAGCTCGGCAAACTTCCGTTTGGTGCTTCATTTGACCCAGTAGGGTGAGACTGTAAAGACATATTCAAGTCAATTGTCATGAACTACCAATCAGAATTACGGAATATTACGTCCTATTCTAACTTAGTATAAACTGGTCGATAAGAAGCGAATGATTTTTTATGTCTATTTTAGCGAGCTCCATCTTTTTACAACTTGGCCGGAAATGCCAGAAAATGTGGTAGTGGACAGTGAAAGTTATACGGACTTAGAGCCGCAGCAAGCTCCAGAGTGGTCTGTGCAAGTAAAAATGATTCCATCGCCCGCGTGCTTACTTGGGGAATACCTGATTGATTTTATACATTTGTGTTCAAACCAAAAGATGTTGTCCGAGCTACTAGGTGATTTTGCTAATTATGCTGAAGGTGATGGTCAAAATTTGAGCTCTGCTTTCAATGCATTAACCGAATCTAGAGTACCTACACTTTCAACAGTTGTCGGTAAAGCGACGCCTAAAAAGTCCAAACCCGTGGAGGGTCCAATCTCGGAAGATATACTCCTACCAATATTGTATTTTTTGTTCCCGGATGCCGAAGATGATCCAGTAAGCATCAATTTGTTATGATCCCGCAATGTCTCTGCAATATTCTAAAGTCTTGCTTTATGTCCTCAGAGAGCTCCTTATACCGATGTAAATGGATACAACGTAGACGATGATCAGTGGAAAGGTGTAAAAACTGTCGCAGTAGACAGTCTGGTATGGAGATTGGCGATAGTCGCTGCGCATTGCGCACACAATCTCGGGGGAGCTCCAGCCTTGGCACATCTCTGGCACGAATTTATTCAAGAAATCAGATTTCGCTGGGAGAGAAATATACTCATTCCTGGGTGAGTAGAAAGCTCTGTTTTTATCAACGTGTGTCATTAAATTACTAAAGCGGTGGTGCAACTTTTGTATGCTGGGAAGGAGCGTATTCTCGTTCTACATTCCCTTTAATAGAACTGCGTTGCTAAATCAGTCCTATTATTGCCCGTCCAGAAGGGTATTTATTTAGAGACAAATTCATGCAATTCATTTGCGATGATAATCAACGACATTGGTTCATTCGTTTTGATGCGATTTTTGATCTAGTTTTCATTCAATCGTAGCTGGATTAATAGTTGTGAAAATCTATTGTCATGTAGAGCTACGCAGATCTTCGTGAACCCTACGATTAGTTGCACGTGTAAGACTTTTAAATCGGATAATTGACATTGAAAAGAAAAACGGAAACATTGACAATGGAACGCGTACGCGTACCTATGTTCTATTGTAGACTCAGCTCAATAAGCCTAGAAAGGTCATAAGGCATTCTCATATTCCTCATTATCTTTTGCCTGGGACAAAATTTCACTGTTCGCACGTGAAAACATGACCAATTATGAATAATTTTCACTTGCATATGACGCGAGCTATCATCTCCGTAATAGAGAAATATTTAACTGCGTTCCAGTAAAGTCTGATGACTTTAATTTGCTGTCATTAACGTATTGTAAAGTTGTTTTTTTTTTCCAGTTTAATAACGCTACTTTCATAAAAATAATTATAACATTATCATATACTTATATTAATCGATAGGGTATAATACATTAACAGCTAGCTAATTCTTGACTTATGCTAAACGATTTTAAATGTGCTTGAGCAGAATGATGGAGATGAATGTCAGATCATAATGGTACGAGACCACCTCTTGTCGTTGGATTTCGAGCCATGTAAATATCCATGTCGTGATCTGTCCAGTTATTTTCTTCGTAGTTGTTAAGGGTGTGCGTAGAGTCTGCCAAACTATAGCGACTCCCGGGACGAGGTGGATGTTGTTCTAAAGTGCGATTACGAGATCTCGGGCGTTGCCTTCTAGCCGACGTGTGCGGTTGATGGGCATGGCTCGCAGGGAAGCTCGCCCGCGAAAGTCTGTCCGATGCCGCTGCGAGAGACTGACGTGACTGTCGCAATTCTGATGAAAAGAGAAATGAAAAATCATGTATCACAGCGTTGTAATTCTAAGCAGAGTGGAAGCGATGAAACCCACTTACCTGGGCGTGAACTGACAAGATTAGACTGCACTGGGTTCGGACCGAAATATCTCGTTGAGTTGTTTGAGAAGCTGTGCTGCGATTGCCCATCGGCAATCGAACGGGTAGAAACTTTTCCACCCCCAAAATGCGACGCTTGAGATCTCATGTCGTCGATACATGCGGCTCGATTTATTGAACCTGGCGATAAATGCGCTTGAATAAAAAGTGCGAAATCGATTTGATCGTATTAAATTTTTACAATGCTGGATTATTCACCCTGGCGCTCCATCGGAAAAACCCTCGGCCTTGGTATGCTCCTGGTACTGTAAGCCGAAACTTGATCCCAATCTTTTTGATTGTTAAACGCACTTAAAGTTGCTAGTGAAGACAACGGCCCACCTGGACTTGGCGTCGGCCCGATACCTGAGCAGCAATTAACTGGCAAGCCTGCGATCGGACCCCCTATTTTTGTTTGATCCAAGCTGTGTAGGGTGTGGAGCTTTCTGGCTCTTCTGCGGTTTGCGACCACAAATATTATTACCGCGACAACGATTGTCGCGCATATTGCGGCACTAGCTGCTATCGTTATCTTGTCCATGTTCGACGTTGGTGAATTTTCGGTCCTAACTTCCTTGCATTGATTGTACGGGACATTCGAAGGGCTGACGTTTGTTTCCTCTAACGAAACTACGCAAACGATCATGCACTCCTGAAACACAATATCAGTTGTTGCAAGTCACACTCTTTTGAAATTTTCATTGAAGAATTATAAAAATTCTACCTGTGACGGGACATTTTTTATCTTGAATTCACGTTCGCTTGCTTCCAGTGGTGGTGCTTGTTTGAAACTTGTCTCACCAAACAAGCGATAGATGACTCGAAATCCGAGGATATTTGAAACTTCCGTGTCCCAATAGATAATCACCGTGTTGTCTTGTCTCAAGACATCCTTAACGATAATCTCTTTATCAGATTTTACTTTGTAAAGTGGGGATCCTAGTACAAGCGGCGGCCTGGGTTGATGCTGCTGCAAACTACTGCTCTGATCTTGGTGATGCTTGAGAGGTGATATCGTAGTTCTTGTGATGACAACATTGCCCGTTCTACTCATGGCAGGTCTACCGGTTGTTCGCAATGTACTTGTCGAAACGACCGGTGCTTCCGTCACCCTCTCGACACTACCAGCAGGACGACTTGTGCTGGATATTACCGGTGAAGTCGATGGTCGCTGCGTGGTGGTTGTAGACGTTGATTGAGTTGGTGGCAAAACCGACTCTACTATATCCTCCCCAGGACCCAGAATGTCCTTCGTATCTACACTTTCCACCGTTCCAACGGCGATAACTCCAGTAGGGCAGATCATTTCTGAAATTATTCATTCGTATCGTCAGAGTAAGATAAATTTCGCGTCAACGCTCATAAATGCACCAATGAAAATAGATTTGTCAACAATTTTACAATCGATGGTGATTTTACCCTCTGGTCTGATGCTGTAGAACGTTCTATTCTGTAACTGCAGTGGACCACCGCAAAATTGTGGTTTTTCACGGCTGGTTACTTGAAGGTCCTGCTTGCGTATCCAGTCGATGATCCATCTGAGTTTACAGTCACAATTCAAAAATGGCCCACCAAAACTCAGGCCTCGTAACGTTCCGTTGAGGTGTATCAACGCCGCTTCAGGCACAGTTGTCAATGGATTTCCGTCGATCGCTAACAGAGTCAACGAAGGATTTCCTTGGAATGCATTTGTCGGCAATTCTGTTATCAGATTAAACCCAATGTCCAATACCTTGAAGGGAATGTGTCGTTATTGGCAGGTAGATTAAATATCCATTTTCGCTAGAAAAATCAAACAACTGTCAGGACCCACTGTAGGGACTGAGCAGAAATACTCACCTTCAAATCGCGAACACTGTTTATAGCTGTGGTAGGAAAGTCTGGAATCAGATTGCTCAGCAGGCTAAGAGAGCTCAGAGTATTTTTTACGCCATAAAAAGCGTCGGCTTCAATATTCTGGATGAAATTCCTCTCCAGGTTCAATCCAGTTAGTCTGTCGAGTCCATCGAAAGCTTGGGTTCCCGCTGAACCGGGAAGTTCTCGTAAACTGTTGTAAGACAAATCGAGGAATGCAAGAGTTTTCAGGCCCCTCAGAGCCTCTGGTACCTTCTTCTGCCTGGTGCCCTTGAGATTCAAGTTCTTCAGCGTTTTATCCAGTCCATGAAATGCACCGGGGGAAATGGTCACTTCGTTATCGGATAGTTTCAGCGTAATGAGTCTGAGCTTAGCGAAGGCATCGTCGGCTACTCTCGTTATTTTGTTCATCGATAAATCGAGGACTGTCAAATTTTGAAAGTTCTCTATCGTCCGCGAGGGAACTTCCGTCAATTCGTTGTTACGGAGGTTCAAATTCTTCAGGGATTTCTCCAGGCCTCTGAACGCGTGAGGCTGGATGGCCTTGATGCGGCAGCCGGAAAGTTGAATGTTGTGAATCGTCAGCGATGAAAGGGCGTCATCCTTAAGGACTCCTATGGAACTGTCATTCACGTACAAAAGGTCTATGGCGATGTTCGAAGCGTGAAGTCTCAGTGACCCAACCAGCTTATCGTAATCAACGACATCGCACTGGACAGAGAGCTCCTTCGCAAGATTATAGTCGCATATGCAAGAGCCTTGAAGTTCCGCGACATTATCCTCCCAAGGACACGGAGAAGTTGCTGCAACCAGGCAAAACGTCCCTGCCAGTAACGTCAGAAGAAGTTCAAGTACCGGACGATCTGTAAACACAGGAAATCATCTGTTACCGACAAACTGGGTATCATCGTACATAACTCACGTTACGAATGAGTATCATATTTTCTAAGCCTGAAACAATTGCGTATGAATTAGCATCGTTTTATGCAGATTTGTTGAATTTCGGCTCAGTTTCAACCCAATAATTCAACGTCTAAATGACCCAGTCTCGCACGTAGAACGTGAATACCCATTGTCTGATGGTGTTCATTTCAAATTTTGCATACCATACGCCTGGAAGTTATACATACGTAATTAAAAACCGCTATTTAATTAACTTGTGCGAGCCTCGCGAGAAGCCTACTCTGATCCGACGAAAAAAAAGGCTATTCGACGGTAAGAACCGTCTAGATATTTATTGCTTCAAATAGATTCACCGAGGTTTACTCTCACGTACGCGAATCTATCACGGATCCGCGATATAATAGAAACCGGCAGTTTTGAGTATGAGTTTTTAAAATCCCAACGACCCAGGAAATAATTATATCGAGTTAACCGTTGGTTCGTTGATCTACTATGACCCCAGTTTTCAACACTGTTTGCGGAATATTTTCACGTCTGAGAATATAACTGTAACAATTGATTTTTCGATAAGTTCGGTCAATAGACGACTGCTGTGGTAGCGTTGTAATGGCTCTGGTAAAGAGTCCCGTTGAATAAAATTTCTTGAAATTTTCTCAAGAAAATCATTAATGAAAATCTTTAAAAGCGTTTCAACTCATTTGATACCTCAGGGAATACTTTCTAAATTCAATCCGCATCGGAGATCGCTTCAAAGTCGAATAAATTCTTCGGAATTTGTTTGCTATGCATTCGGAAATCTGAAGTACACGGTGCTAACCGATCGAGGATCAACAACTTTGATACCTTGAAATTATCATCGTCGTTCTACCGATTTTTTTGAAATTACGATTCAGCCTCGCAAGCGGGTGTTCGTGTTCAAAATACCCCTGAGCTTACGATTGTCTTTCATCTTTTGCTTTTCTTCTGTCTTTCTTTCTATCCTTACAAGCGTATCCTTATTCGGTGCAACAATGGGAGAAACGTTTGCATTACATTTATATCCAACATTCGATTCATCTCCACTGTCGTGTGTGTCGTACAAATGTGATCAAACTCGTACGCATATATGCATGTATACACCGAGCGTAGGAAAATTCACCGTTGGTTATTCCTCATTGTATTATTATAAGTTCGTACGACCGATCCGCATAGGATTATATCCTCACGCGTCCAGGTATGTATTCCGATGTGTAAATGGAAATTGTATTTAATTATTACGGTGCCGCTGCTCACCGCTGCTCGTCAGCCACGGACGTTACCTTGGCCAGAGTCTTCGTAAACGCGCCCGTGGCCCGTACCGTGAATACTTCGACGTAAGCAAGTGTGATCCGTTACGAGTCAATGCCCCAGCACGGTAAACGTGCATCTGTCTTCTAGCTAACTTTTTCACGTATACCCGCGTAGCAGCAGGTATATGGAGAAATGGCGTATTACGTTCCATACCAGATATAATCGGCCTCGAAAAGTCTGAGCTCGAATGGTCGGAAGGACTTGAATTTTGAAGATTCGATATCGGCGGACTGATTCGTTATAGATACGAGGGGAACAAAATTCTCACGAGTGTTGCACGCTAATGTTACGTAGCGATATGGGTGTACGAACAACCCGTACCCTGTTCTCTGCATGTTTATGCGGTTCGTTAAACGGAGTTTGTAGACCTCAGGAAATTTCTAATGGTTACAAGATGAAATACAATATTCCAGTTTTCATCTGATCGGAAACGAAACGTCACACGTACTTTGTGTACGTAACTATCGTTTAAATACATGTACAGACAATTGTGTGGAACTACGAGTCAAATTCCCAACTGATTTCTCACTCGTTTCAGTACAGGTATATAATATTCGCTTACATTCATCTTATTGCAAAATGAAAGTTTAGACGGCTAGACTACTCCCCGTGTAAGCAGTTCGTTTCTTCATTACGTTTTGTTAGACGGATTGCTATAGATCTGATCCTGTTGCTTTTCCGCTTTCGCTTTAATGTCTCTCGCGGTGAACTTGAAGCGCAATTTTTTTCTTCGTCTCTTTCTTCCTTCTGTGCTTTCTTGAATGTATTATGTAATACTCTCAATGCAAGTCCAAGGTCTTTCGAAATAAATCAACTAGAAAAATCCTCCCACTCCAATAATTGATCTGGTTCAACATGTGATCGAAAAATATTCGCGAATCACGCGTGGATATCAGTGGTTTCGGTATTCCTTTTTCTTCTTTTTGGATCCGACGACGTTCAAAATAAAAGTTTCATAGTTACATAATTGAACTTCGTAATAATCATCGTGTGTTTTGCAAGAACTGAATTAACCATCGTCGATATTCCTTTATTACGTAATGATCAGAATTCCTATTAACATTTTTATTATCAAACGTTCGAAAAAGCAGAGCTTGCAATAGCTGTCGAATAGAAAAAAAATTCTCTTACGATCGCGTATAAAGAAATAAAATTACGGTATACTTCACCGTGAAACGATAATATTTTTACAACACGTTATCATCCGCTTCGAACCGAATGATTTCCGAATAATATCATCATCTGATTAGCTAATCTTCCGGTTTCTTATAATTAACGATCCTCTCCGCCCTTCCCCTCTGCATCGTTACCCAATCGCCTGTTCAATAAAAACCGGCGTGTGATCCGACGAAAAATGAACGATGTAGTTCTTCGGTTGAATATTCTTCTTATTTCCCTTTCACATTTTTCAAAGTAGCTGTCAAGCGTCCCCATGAACGACACGGTGGAAAAAAATTCAAGAGCAATACCAGTAAAAAATCGTACAATGAATTCTTCAACGGGTCTAATGACCCTTTCTTAATTTTCTTCTTCTTTCTTTTTCACGTATATCCTCCTCACCCATTAAGATTTAGCCTATTATCCACACATTACGGACATGTGGAGTTAGTGAAACGTGGTTCTAGTTTACGGTTGTGGGTACTCAAACCACCGGTACCCCAGAGGCAATTAATTATTTTTCTTTTGCTCGCTACATCGCTCCTCGAAGGCAGTAGGACGCGGAACACTTGTTAACCGGGGCAAAAGTAGGCATCGCGTTACGCACACGCCAGATTCATTCACCGTGCAGATCTGCACTCGGGTTATCGGTTCTGTACGCGTATTTCTTCTCATTTAGTTCTGCTCCGACTTCCCCGCGGCCTCATCTTCTCCTGATAATCGCCGGCCGGCTTCGTTATTATTTTACATCGAATCCAATCTTGTTGCGGTGCAACGACGGTAGGCGACGCCGTCTCATTTTTCTACCGAGGCTTTTGCCTGAACGGTTTTGCTCGCTAAAATAATTCCTTTTTTTTTTTTCCATGCATGTAAAAGCCATAATAATAATTTTACCTAGGTGTTCAGGTTAGTAGACGATATGTTCCGGTAACCGGAAAATAGCAAATGGCGGTAACGAGCACGCGAACTACTGCGGCATTAACGCAGGTGCCTGTATCGCATCACCCTTAAATTCACGCAACTTGCTTTTAGTAATTAACTGCAACTACGGCAGCTAATTGTGCGACGATAATGGACCATTATACGACCCCCTTCCCCCCGTGTTCTTCTTTTCTTCTTCTTGGCTGTATACTTTAAGTTTTCTTTCTCGAGGAACCGTAGCAGATAATAGATAGTCGCGATCGTCCGATTTTGTCATTTTGTTAATCTAATTTAATACGGAATGGAAAAAGGATTCTCAATTTCTGGGAATCTAGATCTTTGAAAAAAAAAATAAAATGAAATAACAATAATATTGATACACCTAGTTTTTTTCTTTCTTTTCATTCTTGTCATCGGAACCAGGTCAACCGATCTGAGAATCTTTGGACGGATTCGTTCATCCGTGAATAAATAATGATGTTAGATTTTTTTCGATTTTTTACTCGCCGCAATTAGAATACAAGCACACCTACATGGTACATAGAATTCGGAGATTCGACTGGACGTACGTTAACTTTTTATAATAGTGTAATAAATTTTACCTAACACGAATAAAATTTTATATCGCCAATAATAAATTTCGAAAATTTCGTAATCTCCTCCCCTTCGCGCCCGCCGCGTGTGCATGATCCGCTGAATTTCTATTTGGTAATACGACAATCAACGAAATGGCAAATTGCAATTCGAATATTAACAAGAAAAAACGAAGAAAAAAAAAGAAGAAGAAGAAGAAAGGCAAAAGAATGATTACATTACATGGGCATATAATAAGTATTTATCGAGATACATATATACCATTATGAGGAGATCATGACATGACATATGACGCATCTGTGCACAGGGTATGGAACCGCGGGCCTAATGGAATTCCAGCTATAGCCTTTCACTTTCGTTCCCTTTTGACTCTTTTTTTCTGTCTTTTTTTTGTATCTCTTTCTCTGTCTCAGCCGTTGTGTACACGAGTATGAGGATTATTACACTCCTATTGAATAAATGTATTTCCATGTTATTAAGATTACGACCATAAGTTTGCAGCAGCCGAGTCCCGAAAGGAATGGGATCGTATATTACGCGTACAAGCTGAATCGTTCGTTCGGTGATCCATAAAATTCTTTCGGATACTTCAAATCTCTCGATTAGATCTATGCGAGTGAATATTTGTGTTCTCTAACCGTCGAATCGACATTAGCATTTTCTATACCACTTGGTCAATTATCGGTGATCGATGATCGATAATCAATGATCGCGATCGCAGTGATTGATAGGAGGACCAAAAATTCTAATCGTTATTCGTTTGAAAAATGATATTTCTCTTCGCTGTGTTCGTGCGATGATTTATTGCGTGTATGTATATGTATACCAATGTGCGCTAGATTTGTCATTTTTCTTGAAAAGGAATAAATTGAAAAATCAAAAATAGAAAATGCGGCTGCCCAGCAAATATTTTTTTCGATAATTTTCGCTCCCCAGTTCTTCTTTTACGATTAGATCCGTAGAAACGCGGCGGAGAATCTAGACGCATGGCGACCGGTTGCAATAAGTGTCGTTTATCCTTAAAAGCGTTCGATTTAATTTCCTGAATCCCGATCGTTCGGTATCGCCTAGTTTATATCTATGATCCCACTTTTCGCTTTCCTTTCTCTCTGCACTACAGTGCACCGGTAGGTATGCATGACGCGTATTTCTATATTCATTTATTATGGTTGTTGGATGTGTATTGTAACGAAGATAGAGTTTATTCCGAATGGCTGACATATTTTCTTGCCATGGTGGCCGCAATAATTATCACTGTCAAACGATCCGTGCATACCTATGCCGTTAGAAAGTTCCTGCTTATTTATACACTGAAAAAATATCGTCGCAAGGGTTTTACATTTTTTAAATTTCTGCAGAAGGGAAAAAAATCGTTAACGAACGAATGAAAATTAAAAGCAGAGTTGATCGATCGCGTACAAAGCGATAAAGAAATGAAAAATATAGTCGTAATTTGTTGTAGAATCAAACTTCGAAGCTCTTCTATTCGGATAGATTTATTCGAACATTATATCATGGGTGTATAAATGTTTAGATCTATGGAGAAAAAAATTGATTTCAACATGAGGAATTTTATGGCCCACGTGCCAAGGTCGAAAAAATTAAGGGACGTTCAATTAAAATAAGAATCGAATATATATGCAGATATAAGCATATTACGGGGACTGTGTAATATTTACAGATAGAAAATTCTCGAATGAATTTTTTCTTCTCCCTCCATGTGTACGTTCGTTCATTTGGTTGTGTGTGGTATTTGGATTTTCGGGAATCGTAAGAATTTCAGAAAAACAAGGTCAGCTCGCGATGTTCAGGTTTTGAAAATTTTTCGAGAACAAGAAAAATTTCCTCACGATATACCAGCTACTCGTTTATTCTCATTCAAATAGCCGGTTCTTTTTTTTCATATCTGTTCCGGATACGAAAACCTGTACGGGTTTATAGATATGTGAGAAAGGAAAAGAAAAAGAACAGATGAAAATATAACCGGAGCCCCAAAACTCGTTCGTTTAATGAAACGTCATCGAAGATTCGGGGCAACCATTGGCCATGTGTGTAACGATAATCATAACTCAAAATAAGCCGATTTCTTTTCAGCGACGTGAGAATAATCGAAGAGATCGTTTTTCGAATTCGTCGCGTTGTTCAATCGTGAAAAATATCGACCCCATATGATTATAACCTTGGAAAAGCAATTGCCTTTCGTCGTCATATATATATATATATTTCTAATCCTGGATTGCAATGTAATTCAAAACCTGATAGATGTGTATTACATACATAGCTATATGTTTACGTATATACATGGGAAACGAACAATTGTTATAAACGCTACGGACTTCCGTCGATAGTAAGAAAACATTTTGCGCAACCTGCGGCGAGAAACAAACTTTACTCTACATATATACGCATGTCGTCGCGGTAAATATGGAGTACATCTGTAAGTAGCATATAATATACATATTTCTCCATACTTCAATTTCGAGAGAATTTCAAGAAATCTCCGTGATCGATATCGAGCCGCGTGCACAGAGACTCGATACCTACCGTTCTTTCTTTTGCGGGCATTGAAGTCTCCGCGCGCGGTGTATAATCATATTTAGGTACCGCACGAGCTTGTATGAATTTCCGAGTTATTTCCGATTCTACACGAGATTGCGCGTACAAATGATCGTGTGCAGACACACGATTCGCACGAGTATATTATAATAATTCGTGCATTTCTGAATTTTTCAAATTACACCTGTATATCTTTACACGTCTACGTATATTGTATTGTTTCGCAAGTTCGACGCGGTGTCGTGTTCATAAGGAATATTTACGAAACTGCGATGTTGCGAACGCTACAAAATAATCGCCGGAGGACCTGAAAAAGCATTAAAAAAAAAAAAAAGAACCTGCAGCGCAGGAGCAGTAGACCAACTCATATATGTATACGTTGCATTCTAGTGTCTCACAGTTCGCTATAAAGTACATTTTGCGCCAGACCCATAGTTCGTTATAGTAAAAGCTGTTACGAAACTGGCTCAAGTAGGGTGGGAATTTGTTCGTATATAATTGATTCGCTTATATACCGCACCGTTATATACACCACCCGAGATAAATTATAAATTGTACATGCGCTTAATTTCTTCTTTTGTTCGGAATTTTTATTCCTCGTTAATTCTTCTCTTCTCGTCTATTTATCGTTATATTTATAATCATTATTCCTCGTCTGTTCCGTTCCGTTTTCGTAACAGGCGAAAATAAGACAACACCACGCACGTGTTGTGGACGATTCTATTTTTCGTTTCATCCGTTTCGTAAATTCATTTTTCCATCGATCGGAAATCCGGAGTTGCAGCAGCTTATACTGCGTCGGAATCAGTTTACAAGAAGAAGGTGACTGAGAGCAACAGCTTGCATGTAATATGATTATATATACCTATGTATACGAACGACTTTATCGGTCTTACGCTATGTCGTGTATAATTACGTCTGGCAAAAGTCGCGCGCCGGAAGTAGGGTAAGTCGAGGAAGTTGTTCCGGAAATGAAGAAGCGCGCGGCCCCGTTTGCGCGCTAAAACTTCATTTACCTCAATATGCGATGTCTCAAGATTCAGATCGCCCTGCACCCGATCCCGCGGTCGGAGTCGATGACTCGGGAATCAAAATTTTTGAGTAAAAAAAAAAAAGGGAGAGAGAAATACCTACCGATGACTGTAGGTGAAAAAAATTTCAGATGATAGGGGCGTCTTTCTATACGTAATGAAAAAATCAAAGCCACTCGATAAAAATCTTATTCAATTTACCCTCAAACTCATCTTCCCTCCTCGCCCGCTCTAATCGTTGATCTAATTTCCCCTTGTGTATGATGTACATGCAGTACAATGCATGTTATGTACTTTATGAACACAATTACGTGTACCTGCAAGTATATAATTACGGTCATTGATGCGTGATGTATATATTTATGTACCGCAGGTATACGCTTAGAACGTTATCGCTGGTTTATTATAACAGTATACCTGTAAATATGAAGGCGAGTAAAAAAAAGGAAAAATTCTTTCGCGCTCGAATAAAATAATGTAATTACAGTTTCAATTTATACATGTATATCATCGAATAATTCAGCGTTCGTTTAACCGCAGTGTATCCTAATAAAAATGTTATTGTTCCATCACGCGGCAGGATGATGCATCGAAGAAAGAAAGAAAAAAACAAAACTGATGAGGAAGAAATATGAATTTCTTTTATATTCGTTTCGGCGCACCTTTGCTACCGCGGTGTTTCAGGTGTTCGTGCATCCTATGGGTGTTTGTTCGCCGTATGCGCGCTCTCCTCGCACCCATTGTCAGCTGTAACGTTATTTGTAACCTGTAACCGGCTGCACTGCGCATATTTTATAATAAACACGAAACCGTCGTCGCGTGGGTCAACTTTCGATAGATAATGTGTATCGTAAAACCGCGTTGACTTCCATCTTGCAGCGGCACGGTGCTGAAATTTAACCAACCGAAATGATAAACTCGGGAAAACTGAGAAGACGGAATTTATTCTTGAACAAAAAAATTATATACCTTTGGGTTTATTTGTAAAATGCCGATGACTTGAAAACTTGCTTTATTCTTCTATTCGCGTATCTCTTTCTTCAAAGCGAAATGAAATAGGGTGAACTGGGAGAGGTGAAATTTGCAGGGGAATATCATTGAAAAACAGGCCGCCATGAGGCAAATTTTCTAAATTCCAATCAGGCATACACGTGCATGGCCAAATGTACTTTTCAATTATCTGCATACCTGTGTACTTCGAAATACGCGAATAGCACAATTTCTAATGTATCGTCATCTGGGCCGCGGTGAGAAATTGACAAAAATAAAAAAAACAGTTTATAACAGACCGGATAGGACGCCCGAGATATGATGAATTTTCGTATACCTAATGTTTAAAAAGCATACATAATCATGTAATTTAATATATTACGATGTATGCGATAATTTCGAGAAAACGAAAGGCTGTACCATAACGCGCCACATAGGATACCTATGTATATAATAGATTCGCAGGTGGGATCTTATTTCTCCTTTTTTTCCTCGCCTATACACCATGGAGCCCCGTAGTGTTCGTGTAACTCTGTTATAATTATTACATCCTCCTTCCTGCGGGCGATATAATGTAGAATATATAAAATAATAAATGGAATAATATTCCTGCGGGTACGTGACACGTAGGTACAGAAAAATGAAAGTTATACACCTACGAGCTCGTACCGCATACACACCTGTACGTTCTTGCAAAAAGCGCAATTATATAGTGCACCTATACAGGATAGAATTATTCTCCCATAGGAATAATCTTGCGGCTATGCCGATTCGATCCACGGTCCTTCACATCCTATCGGAGTTTTGGCTTTTTTTTTTTACACTACACGGGTATCTCATATTCGGGGTCCGGAAGTCACGTTTGAATTTCCGACTATCCCGACATTTATAACTCAATTCAGCATAGATTGATGAAACTGTAAAATAGCCTGCCCGCCGTATCGTCCTTACGCTTTTGACATTGAATCTACGCTTTTACTGACGGTGACACAAAGCGAACGTACAGGAAATTCGCTAGGATGGCAGTTAAAGGGTTAAATTGTGTCACCCGCGCAACGGAACATTAACCGCGTTATAGGTTTTCTGCTGCATTTATAAATATCGGCTCCTCATTTTCGTGCGCCTCACGTGCGCAGAGGACACGCCGTACGCCTTATTGTATTTCTTTATTCATTAACGGTACATCGCAACGATGATGTCTGGGCTTCTGTTCTGTAACTTGAAACGATGGAATGAACGTTATGAATAATATAAAGAAAGAAAAAGAAGAAGAAGAACTTCACTCTGGCGATCTTTTTCATTATTCGGTTATTTATTGAAAATTTATTCATCTTGGATCATATACTTACTCATTGTAGAAACGTTTTTTGTATGTACAGATGTAGGTATACACCAAATTTTCACGAACTTCCAAATTTCATTTTTCTCTTCGCTATTTTATGTCTTCGATTTTAATTTAGCAGTTCAATATATCTATTGTATGTTAGCGGTCGTATACCGCGTATCTAGTGCGTTGAATCGTTGCACAAAATTTTAATTGGATTAAAAAAAAAAAAAAAAAAAGTTACAAAATCGAAATCAGAACATCAACTTGCGTGAGAAATTTTTTCTTCAAAACCTGCTGCACTGTGTAACGCACGCATATATAATTTTTTTTCTCTTTTTCGATAAGTTTCACATGTATAAAATTGAATTATCATTGATTAATTTATCCATTCATTCGTTGGTTTATTCTGCGTTTCGATGAAAAATTTATAAGAAACAACCGCAGGTGCGTACATCCATTTTTTTTTTTTTTTTTTTTAAATATCCTGCCAGCGTCTCACATCCGTTTTATTTTCGGTTTCTTGCCCACAGGTACGTAGCTATTCTAGACGTATGTGCCGTACTACCTGTTGAAGGAGTATCAAGAATTGTTTCGAACGTAAAAAATGACGTTTTATGAGACATTTGTTTTAATTTTGTTGTCTTATTATCGGTATTATTATTACGACTATTTGATATCGATTAATAAAAAAATAGCGATTACACGACGTGATAGGGTGACCGATCACGTTTATACCGTTACTTTGTTCGCGTCGACGGTCTTGGCTGCAGCAACCTCGACATACCGTCGTTTAAGTTTTACGTTCGACGCACGACTGCAAGAAACCTGCTCAGAGAGTAGTGGTCTCCGGGTATAGGATTCTATATGTATACTCTCTTTGAACGAAATCAGGAGGAGCGGGATAAACCGAGAAAACTCGCGGTAGGGCAAATACTAGGCGCTGTTGATCTTGCCGATGTTGCTCCTCCAGGTAAAGGCGAAGGCTGGTTAAGAACTCGCAGTCTTTACTCACCTTCCTGCAGAGCCGGACCGAACGGATGCCCAGAGAAACAGAGAGGAGAAGAGCTGATTATCCAGCCTCCGGCTACGGCCAATCCTACGGGGTCATCGCCCACCTGTTGATTCTCTAGGAGCAGAAGACAACGACGTTTTATCATGCTAAAACTGCGAGCTCAGGCGGCGTCTACATTCTACATGACTAAAATTGTTGAATTCAACATCGATGAATCATGGAATTCGCGATCATTATGACCAGCTTGTTTTTATGAAAGTTCTCAAACAATCGCTGAAATTATATCGCGAAATTTGATTTTTTTTTTTTTTTTTTGTACAATTTTTTTCAATCATATCGTTCGTCGTTATCTCAAATCTGAGATTCGTTTGATATGCAGTTTTCAGATTCTTCAAAGTTTGGCGAATGTAAAACAAAAAAATAAAATGTACTGACAAAATTGAGGCTCGTAATACTCCAGAAAGTTTTGGATGATTCAAAAAAGAAACGAAATATTTCTTTGAAAAGTGAGTCTTAAGAATTACTTTTGAATGGTCGAGGAATTTCGACGTGCTCATTTTTGCTAGTGATGAATCTTGTTAGTTAATTGACCTCAACCGAAAGAGAATTCCAGTCCAGATCGTTGAAAATTAATATAATCATCCAGACTAAAAATGATGCTATCGCATCAACATCGTCTGAATTTCGATATAACCAGTCGAACTTGTCTGTAGGTAGCATTCTGTACAAAATGATAAAATATCCGAGAGAAGCAATTCACGTGATTATCGCATAGTGTTTTTTTCTACTCCTTTTTTGCTGCATAATCGACTTGAAATATTCTCCTATAGCTCGTCCCATAGCTTTCACTTTTGGGCAAAGTATTTATTTGAAATTTAGGCATAGACGTTGATACATATGGATCTCGATTCAGTTATAGTTTCTGCGAGTAAGTGCGAGGCGTAGAAATTCAAAATTTTTTAGTATAATTGCTAATTTCGTTGGGCTATTCGATTAGGCTGTATCCTTGATTTCTGAGAATCATTCACAAAACCGGATGGAGAAGATAACTGTCCGAAAATGTGTCCAGATGTTAATTCTGACATAATCGCCATCCGGAATGCTAATTTTTTTTTCCCTGGCTATTCCGAATCGCGAGGCGTAGAATTAACGTCGGTTTGTGGGTTGGACACCTTGTCCAATAGATTCTGAATCTTCAGATACAATCTCCTCATGGCTTGTATTTTCAAAATTCAACTCACGAGTCGAACCATAGCGGTGACGTTCCTTGTTTGAAATTCAGCCAAAGACCTTGAAATCTGATGAGGTCAATCATGGAACGGGATGAATTTCGATGACTCCGATGTATTCCAAAAGTTAGCCCCACGTTAAATCTCTAACTGACTCGTTTTCTGTTGTAACGAGAATCAGCTGGGTCGAAATTCGAACGTTGTGCAATTTCGATAAGAATCTGCGTTCTCCGCTGGTAGGCGACTAATTCTTTCTTTCTTTCTTATGTTTTCCTATTTATTTCGATCCGCTGAGCAGAGAATTGAGCAACTTTCGTTGAGAGTTTGTTTATCGAGACTCATTTACATCTCATCTTACTGGTCTTCTCGTTTAATGTACGTAATTTTTTATTTTTCAGCATCGGTTCGGGCTTCCCGGACTGCGTGCGGACTTGCTTGTTGCATCAAAAACTTCAGGTAGTGAGATATTTCGTAATTTTAGGCAGCAGAAAATTAGACCCCTTTCAAATTTTATGCCATTACAGCTCGTTCGAATCATTGCAGATGCTGAACTGTTGCATCGAACGAAAAAAGGTCAACGAAGAATCTATTTACAAACCACAGAGCATGGATATCGACGATCCCGATTCTGGTATTACTTCATCGATATTGCTGATTATATTCGTGAAGAGTCAGACAGAGCACCCTGGCATATACGGATCTAGTTTTGTTTTTTTTTCAATTTCAGAGTCAGAGGATGAATTTTTCGAATGCACAAACGACACAGGATCGGATAACGACGACGAATCTGTAGCAAAGGCACAGCGAAAAGTGAAACACTCTTTGTGGAATAAGCCAACCGGCCGTCTGGCGAAACACCCCTCTTTGAAACTGATCAAAACCGGTGCATCCTTGTACCTTCCCATAACACAGGATCCTGTCCCAAAAACTGAAGATCAATTAGAAGAGGATGCCGAGGTCATGATGCAGCTTGGAACGGATGAACATGCATCGGAAATGAGAGCAAGAATGATGAGCGCTTCGCTTCTCTCCGACATGGAATCTTTCAAGGTAATGGCTCATCGTTCGTCGATATATTTTTGAGAGGGTATTCAACGCTCATTGCTTTTTGTAAACAGACGTCCCTCTTCTCAAGCTTGACTCGATTGATTATTTATTCTAAATAATTGTGTTCGCGTAATTCAAGGCAGCTAATCCTGGTGCTGTGCTAGAAGATTTCATAAGATGGTATTCCCCGAGAGATTGGATTGAAGAAGAAGGCCTTGACGAATGGGGACAAATAAACGGTATTTTCTGGAATCTGAATTTTAACGTCCTACTCACTGACGCAAAATCTTTCTCGGAAGTCAGAATTTCCGTCTGATCTTACTCGTTTTCACTTCCACCGAGATTGAGTGAAACTTGTATTCATCTTTCGTCTGACTTCCATTTCATTGAAGCGATTCAACAACGAAATGAAAAACCTGAAATTTTTTAAGGCCACCTATCGCCTCGAATGATGATTCCCAACAACCCTTGGTCAAATGCATGGGCCTCAGCGCAACCGGTACCCGCGCATCGTCAAAAACGTTTGTTTGACGATACTCGAGAGGCGGAAAAGGCAATGCATTACATGACGTCGCAACGTCTCGGACAGATCGCCCAACTGCTTCTTCCAGTCTTGATACATGCGGGTCTCAGCACTCTTAACTCCCAGAAACAGGAAGCGTTACCAAATCTTTCAGACGTGGTACAGAGTATTTTAGGCAAATTACAATACGTTACTAAACCGATTCATCAAAAGTTGAAATCATACGAGGTTCGTCAATGCTTTTTCATCGGTCTCAGGATACCTTTAAATTAATATAGCCGTAAATTTGTAAAAATTTGTACCTATTTCTTTCAGGAAATCGCAAGTGACATAGAAGGTATCGAAGCCTTAGTAGCGCAGGCTAATTCGTTGCAGCATAAGCTGGGTGGTCAGCATCATTCAAAAGAGTTCACGGCATTCTTGATACAATTAATGCGCGGTAAAGAAGTGTCCGTTCCAGATGGGCCTCGGGGATACGTAGGATCCCGAATCACATCCATGTTCTACGAGGCTCAAAAGGTAAACTACAGTATACGCGTTGTGGTATCCGCTTTTAGCTCCTTGCCGGACTTTTTCTCAGCTAATTTTTGTGCCGCAGGCGGCGCATATGATGACCTCCGTCAATAGCAATCCTGACCCAATCGACACACCTAAAGATTTGGGAGTAGGAAAATTTCCGACACCATCTTGTAAAGAATTTATACTACGAGCAATCGCTCCTCGACCATCGCCGACGTCAACACCCCATCCGCAGCGCTTGTACGCGTCGCTGAAAAGGGACCACTTTAGACTGGCCGGATTGTTCTCAGAAGACACGATATTTCTGTAGAATAACTAGACTAATCGGATAATGTCCTGGATAATCGATGGTGCCAAAGCTGGTCATGGCAAACATTGCGACGTAATTTTTGTGTTTAATCAGCATAGGATTCAATCCACTTCGTAACAGATATAAAAATAATCCCGAAATAATGAAATCTTATAGAAAGCTTTGTAAACTATATTCCGCTCATTCGACCAATCAAACCCTGTTTTTAGTCTTTCAAGACGAAATTTGTTAATTATAAAAATTTATTATTCAAAAATCACTTATCAATGTTGAATTTACACATAGTCTACTGTACATTTGTTTTTTTTTTTATCAAATGCATGTGAGAATGAATTGAAATTCACACCGTTGGTTTTAACATGAATATACTGTTTTCGAGTCTTGGCTTTGAAATAAGAAAGTCACGTACGATATCATCTAGTTCGTCAATGGCGAGCTGAGCGTGGAGGCGCAATACTTGGTCATCATCATTTTTTCGTAGACTCAATAGAGCTCGATAGAGAGGAAGTAACTCGCTTCCTAGACTGGCTAGAGCGGCTTTTCCTAATCCTTGAAGCATTAGAGTTGCCACTAAAACAGCTGCTCTACGACATTCTGGAATTTTATCTGTCTTGATTATACTTCCGATGCATAGAATCACCTTGAAAAGGAGAAGCATTATTAAAAATTAGAGATAGTGGAACTCTGACATTCAGTCAGTCGGCTGGTTATAGAATACCCACCTCTGTTATTATATTTCCCAAACGGTAACCCAGGACTTTACAAAGCTCTCCAAGACAAGATAGACTAGAAGCTCGCACCAAAGGATCGACATCTCTGGTACCACAGAGAAATCCATTTATTAATATGTTTTTATAAGCTGGTGTGAGATCACCTGGAATCGCAAAAATCATCAACATTATTTTAGCGAAATAGTAATAAAGTCAATCTAGTTATTGCATCGCCAAGAGAATCGGTTTAGGTACCAAGGGATCTAGTCACTCTGACTAAAACCTCTCCAATCTTAGCTCGAGTATCAGGTGACAAGCTGCTATCTTTGCTGTTAGACGTTACATTGATGAATTCATGCACGAGTAACTCAATAACCGTCTTGGGGTAGGATGTAGCTAGAGTAGAGATTCCGTTGATAGCGCTTAAGTATATGAATGAATCTTCATGCTTGAGGTTTTCCTAAAATATATATTCATTTTGAAAAATTATGTTGCATAGGTGAAAATGTTACAATGGCTAATTTTACCATAATTTGTTCAACTCACTTGAAAAAGACACAAGATTACATCCTTCTTGGCTACAGTATCAGGATCTGAGCGTTCGATTAACTTTGTGAGCGACATTAAGCCATGGGCACGAACTGGTAGCAGTGGATCAGCAAGATCCCGTAACGCCTTATCGAATTCAGTAGCCTCCTGATTCCTTAGTGAGAGATCTTGGTAACGTGGTCGAGCAGAGGCACCTTGTGTTTTTATGATAGTTACAACCTCCTTGGACAGTGACGAGAGTTCTAATTGCGAGTCATTGCATTCCATTTCATTCAGGGATACCATCAACTCGTTAAACAGCTTCCAATCTATCGCTGACTTTGGTTTGCTCGTGAGTATAACTTTTACCAACATCAAACTAATGTACATTATGTTAAATTCTGTACCGCTGTCATTTCCGTTCACTTTATCGATTTGAGAGTTTTCTTTGATCAACGATTTTATGAACGATACAATTTGTTCTGGCTTATTGATATGTGCCTCTTGAATAGCAGATGTTTCGGCAAGAATTGATAGAAGCTTCGTTCGTACCAACTTGATTTCTATGTCACGCATTTCTTGGAGATCTCTGTCATTGCCCGTCAGCACCTCGTTTGATTTTTCATCAACAGATTCTTTGTCGTGACGTGATAGAGATTTCAATAAATAACAAAACAACTTGTAAGACAGTGCTGGATCAGATTGTACTAAATTCAATAGGCAGTCTCCAAGTTCTTCGCAACTAAGGCTTTCAGGCTCACTTGATATTTCAAATTCTCCAGTGGAGCCAAATTGGAAAGTCAATCGATCACCGAAATGGTGTTTTGTGTAACGGTTTTCTGGATCTAGAAACTGTAGGAACAAATTCTCCTGCATCGATTCTTCGTTCAAAAGTAAAAGCAGCAACTGCCGAATTGTATTTCTATGCAAATAAGCCGTGCGATATGCTTTGTTGTATAATTGGAAAAGGGGAAACGCGGCAATAGAAAGTAGTTTAATTGGTAAACATTTGAATTTAGCTCCAGTGGTGATAAAACATTTCGATAGATTCTCGATACACTTTGTGACTTCGATCTCAGTTTTCAGTATTGTAACTGGCTTAGATTCTTCGGTTTTAATTAATAATGGTCCCAAGATAGGATTAAGAATTTTCTCAATGAAAATAGTTGTGTTTTTCTCATAGAGTGCGTTGATGCACCAGTTGGTTACTATCAATGAATCTCTCGCTTTAGAATCCAGAAGATCGAGTAGCTGAAAGTAAGTATAAGTATATGACCATTTTGGGGAAAAAAGGGGAAAGAAAAAGTATTTTCGAACTTGGGACTTGATTGATACTAACCTGAGAGCATATGGATTCGTAATAAATCTCTGGTTGGGGGCTTTGCGGAGCAGCGATTAATTTTGCAATAATATCTAATTTTGACCAATGAGCACCTAAATCTATACCATTATCACATATGGATAGTACTAGAGATGCGATACCCTTTGGTTTCATAATCCTGTTGACCAGGAGTCTCCTGGTTTCTCTTTGTAGCCACTTTGGAGCACCTTGAACTCCAAGAATTATCATTAATTCTCGAATAACAATCGATTGCGGTGCTTTATCAATCATTGATGTAAGCCTTGCTTTGAACTGTGCCTGCTCTTCTTTTAACTTATTATACAGATCTACCGACATACTAAATTTCACTGACGCAGAAGCGTTATCTGAGAATTGTTTGTTCTCGGTACAAGGCTTCATCAGAGGTGCAAATGATAATTGTAAAAAAGCTGCAAGCAATGGCCCAAGTTGCAGTAAAACTGCTGGACGCATTGTTGTCTCATCAAAACAATCAGCAATCGTTTGTACTGTTGCAGATAAACGGTCATATTTCTAAAAATTAATTATGAAAAGTGTACTAACTCACTTGCAATTCAATATCAGAAAGTCGTAGATAAACTTTAAATACCTCTAGATCTGTGAGATCTTCGACAGGTAATTTAGCTGCTCGAGGGCATAAATGTTGTATGCCAATTCCAACCCCTGGCAGGAGGCAAGGTATCATCATTGATATTACAATTTCGATACTAATTTTCACGGAACGAAATTGGTTGACTCCCAGGAAGGTGTTGCTATCGAGTGGTATGGACTTTCGAACACCATTGAGACAATACAATAGTGTCTTCAAGTACGCTTCCCTATTATTGAATAATAAAAAAATATGTGTAATAAATCAAGCAATGGGCTGCTAGAGAGACTGAATCAATTGAATTTTTTCAGATAAAGTTACAAGGTATTACGACCAATGGACGAACCTCGGATTGTTGTTCCTTCCAAAAGTCTTTTGAATTTCATCAATGACGTTTTCTGGTAGAATTTGATGGACATTTTCCACAATTTGAACCAGCATATCATTGAAGTCTTCGGCGTTTTCTACAAAAAGTCGTTCAAACATTTGTCAGTCAGGTTAGTGACATTCACAGGTTACTCAAAATTCGTTGAACGATATTTGCTTTTCATTATACTTACCAAGGTCTTCAGTTGACGTTAACCGCAAAAGACTATGGTGATAATCCATTTTAATAATGAGCTCGCAACAAACACTACATAAAATAATTGTTCATATAATTTGAATCCATGATTTAAATGAATAACAATATTGATTCGTCGTCACAACACACGCCCACAGATTCCCCCTACGATGAGTAAAGTCCTTCGAACCTAACCAGAAACGTCCGTTGATAATATTGTACAATTCCTACTTTATCCTCACTTTTATTCTTTAGTTCGCAGTGATCGGAGTGACCAACTTATGGTGTTGATGAAAGTTTAGTAATTTCGCAGAAAGCAAGAAGAAAACAGAAGACACTTGGTACCGTACAAGTGGAAACACCGGATATCCGTTGGTTGTTGACAGATGAGGCAGAAACCGGAAATTGATCAGCAGTTATCCAGAAGTCGAGGTTTGAGCTTCAAACAAGCCGATGAAACACATCAATTTTTCACAACAACGGAAAATTTATCGTTATCAGATGGGACAATTTCTACCTTCTGGCATGAAAATTAAAGGTATACTAAGCCGAGCCTTGTTCATGATCGTTACGTAGCTTAGTCAACCGCTAATAATTGACTCTAAAATTCTCTTCTATTTTTCGCCTCAAAAGTTCCCAAGACAGGATAACAATAGTTCAAAATTACCTCTATGAAACGAGCGCCACAAACTGATCTTACGATTTTTTATTTCAATAGATATTATTAATAACCTGTGGGGTAATCATTCACGAATGACATTGACAAGAGTCACCAAAGTACCGACCTCAACTCCAACAGGAGCTTCCATCTTCGATTTTTTTGCTGATGCTGCTGCTGCTGCACCAGCGATCTTTTGCCCTTGAGATCTCGGTGCTCCAAAGCATCGTTACCGCTGAATTCCTTGGATCAAAATAGATCGCCTACATAATATGCCCTTCTTGGCGAAATATTTCAACGTTTGGACGTTTTTGAAAATCCAAGCGAATTGTAAGGATTATTGAGTTCAAATAGAAAAATAGCGTACATCATCTACAAGCAAATTATTCTAGACTTCCGAGGACATTCCCGGTAAACTTTTTGTTGGATGTTTGAAATTTAGGAATTTTTTTCAATTATACATATGAAATTTAATGATTATAAATAAATAATTCGCCTTTTAGAGGGGAAATTGTGGATGGAACGACGACGCCGAAGTTCTGTTCTGCCGAATTACAGCAACGAAAACTTGCAGGGCTATGATCGACGAGTGTAATAAAGTCTAAAGGACCACCGACCGCTGACTTATATGGGCATCTTTTTATAAGGGAGCTTAATCGAACCGAACTGAGCGCACATGGATTTGCCGAAAGTAGGGCTGCAAAATATCTACTTGAAAGCCATATTCTCCGACATGATAATAATCTTAATTTCTTTGGTAATTTTTTTACCAGAATCATCATTCTGAATTGCAGTAATGGTAATACCATGGAAATTGTATTCCATGAGGGCCGATTAAACAGCAAAGGCCGTCACAGTAATATCCGTGACAGTAACATACATTCTATTCGGCGATCGCATAAGATGTGTATGTGGTTATTGCAGTAAAATCTTGGCGTACGGAGTATATACCGCATACCTATGTTGCTGCTGCAGCAATAAACGACCTTGTCGCGAGGACGAAACAAGCTGCACCCGGCCCTTTCTTGGGACACCCTATATATCGGCAGCAAAATTTTTTTTCAACTTACCTAAAGAATTCGCCACTCGTCCAGTCGGCTGCGGCATGTCGGCAAACCTCGAGCTTATATAGGTAGGTAACTATACCATGTTATATCCGCCAGCAAAATGTATGTAAAACGATCATCCTCCAATCTCGCGTACATAGTGCTTTTATAAAAGCTCGATTTTCTAAATGAGAAATAATAAATTGATCTAGCTGTAGGTGATATGAGCTGGATAAGGCGACTAAAATAATGTAGAATTATCTAGCGCATGGGCTGGCGTCATCGGAGTACATAATGTAGAGTAAAATATACCCATGGTGGGGAATTTCTACATCCGTCGAATGATGAAATCGAACTTGAAAGACCACTGCGGCGAGCAATGTCTCGAAGTATAAGCTGGCGCGGGGTCTAACGATGCAGTCTGCAGACAGATAACTCGGCTGAACTGGCTACCCCCATTGAAACCGGTTTTCTCCTTGATATCCTCTATTTTTCTGATGGACCAAAGCTGCTGCAGCCAGGCAACCGTAGCGGGCAGTGCCACTATAAGTTTATATACACCGCAGGTTCGTTGCGTGCTTCGTTTTTAAGACTACACACCATACCTTTTATGATTAATAGTCCAAAGTCCCTCTGTGATTCCATTTTAGCTACTGCAGACGTTACAGGCACATCTTTTCATCCCTGCAGAACCCTGAAGGATTCACAGCCTCTGCACAACTGTCGCTGACAGGAATGAGATTTTTACACATTTAGGCCCAGGCGAAGAAAGTAGAAGAAGAAGAGGAGGAAAAAGGAGAAGAAGAAGTAGAAGAAACCCCTATAAAGTTCTTCTTCCACGGTTTCTGAAAATATTCTCTCTAATCTCTGAGGAAGGAAAGTAAGTTTGTTTGATCCACCTGTTGCTACTCACCCGTTCCCTTTTTATGGGATGGGATTCACTGCGGCCTGCACATATGCGCAAACTGTTGTTGTTATTATTGTACAGTTTGTGCGCAACCCCATAGGATAAGCTAGCCATACCTGACCCTTCGCATCTAACTATAGGTTGTACCCTATGCTTTATAGGTATACATATAGGTATCTACCTGCTTCTACCTGACCGAAATTACGTCTACTGCAGAAGACTTTTTTCTTCTCCCTCTCCTGCAACTTCTCCCTCTGGAGTCTCCTGATCGAAACCCTACTCTCCCAAGTCTGACTCCTGAGGTAGGAATCGAAAGGGAAAAGTCGTCCTTTCAATCACCGAGCCGCGAGCTGGTTCGTCCAACCACGAGCTTCGCGATAGACGCGGCTTTGATCGTGAATCAAGTTAAAAGAAACTGCAGTGCGGAGGACTTGAGAGTGCAACGAGATTCGCTGGCATTCTTTCGACTTCGTTATAGGGCTCAATTACATTTCGAAATGTAAAATCTGTCAAAATTTTATTCGTGTCTCGATCCACACGATTTATGTATCTACTCATCCAGTTCGAAACAACGCATTGAGCCATCTTATCCCGGAGATAAATATTCTCAACAATTTGCAGTTTGCAAGAATCGGCTTTACAGGTGTCGGTGAGACGGTGAGTTCAATCTGATATTACATCGATGTTCTCTTTTTCTTATTTTTCTTCTTTTATTGCAATGTTTGCACGGTTATTAATAACTATTCTCTAGATTCCATAACTGATAAATTCTCTGAGAATATCTGAGTTTACCCGTTATTTTTCAATTATTTCACATAAATTATACCTACAGTTGAATTCTATGAATTATTTAATTCTTCATTTCCAATCGTACGTTCATTTTGATTAATATATGGTTTTTCTCAATACAGAATCATAGTCAGATTTTTTAATTCAAACGTCTCATGCGCCCGTTATCCACTTGATCAGGAAAATTATTCACCGTGAAATCGTGAATAATTGGATTGAATACCCAGAAATTTCACCAGTTTAACTGAAATGTGGTTCAATAATTATCAATTAATTACATCATTTCAATTTTGAAAACTGTTGAAAAAAACATTCAAGCGTTAATCCGTTAGAAGGGATTCGAAAATTAATTTTTTTTTTTATTTCATGATCTATAAAAGCACAGAAGCTTGAGATTTCGAAAATTGTGCAAATTCATCTACTTGCGGCCAGGGCGTATCCCTCAAAAAACGAAAAATGTGAGAAATCAAATTTCCAAAGCGAGTTAATTAATGTGAAGTACATAAATTTAAATTCGATCCAATTTTTCCAGTTCCCAAGGAATATACGCCCTTTATCGTAGCATTCTTAAGAAATAATTTTGCGGCAATTATGGTCGCAAATAAATTCGCTTATTTCTTCCTATGGCTAGAGTGCTGCCGACAAGACTTGAAATTACACGCTGATCGGGATAATTATACGCCATAAAATTGAGGTGAAAATTCAAAGCGTCATTTTCTGCAGATTTTCGATGGCGTGATGCAGTTTCTCATTGCTGCAGGGGCACCAGCAGGTGGGCGTGTGTGAAAATCTACTTAAATTTTGCTAGACGGTTATCCCTGCTGCTGCCGCTGCAGACACAGAACTTCGGTCAAGGTCGCGCATTGTTTCACGTTTTAATGCTTTCTACCCGGCAAGCAAGCCACTGCACCGTTTGCGTTCGTTCCATGTATCCAGACGGTCGTCGCTGGCGCGTCCCCCTTTCATGCTTGCAGACCACGTTTCAAAAAACTGACCTTCAAAGGGTTGAGCCTTATAACCCATTTATTGGGAGGAGTAATGCTTGAATTAAAAAACATTTATTTCAATAAAGCAACGTTCAGAAATTATTCAATTCATCTTAAACATTATTGCATTGTTTCTGCATTAATCAATTTTTGAAAATTAATGGAACAAAGCAACATTCATTTCTCCTATATTTACAATTAGTAGTATTTTCGAATGCCTATCCAGTGACAAATGAAATAAAATATTTTCAAGTTGATCGAACGGAGCACCCTATATTAAATTCATTGGTATTATACTAATTTGCTACACAAACAACTTTTACTGTACAATGTGGCTTTTGCAGTCGCCCAATTCGACACCGTTAATTGCTGCATCCGCGCCGCTCCATAAAACTATCGCATGAAATTATCGCGGCCGTTGAAGAATTCTCCGTGCGAAAATGTCTGCTCGAAGTTCTATACGCAGTACTTCATAGAGTTGAATAATAAATACTAGTAACAATTCAAGTAAAATAATTGAAATATTATTCGCAAAACGCATCGAGAATTAAACTTATACGGATTATTGTCGCTAGATGACGATCATATTCATATCTGCAGCGGAAGGTTTGTTGATTTAATACGGAGTCTCGTGTTGCATCAATAATTACTGTATATAGGTATAGAATATGAGTGTATATCTGTGTAATGATAAATGATAATAATGATAGTATCAATTAATAAATTACGCATCAATGGCAGGTAACGATCATTTATATAATCAGAGAAGAGCGGCAGAAAACTAATTTTAGCGATCTGATAATTCAAGAGGAATTATATTCAACGTGATTAGGTCCCTACATATAGAAATTTATTAGGAGTGAGATAAAAACAAAGATTGATTGTTACTGTTATTGAATATTTTTATTACATCATTAATTATTTTTCAGGCGTAAACATCAAGTAACTATACATGGTTTTTGTGATCAGACTCGGCATTATTTTTGCTGCTCTTCGGCGCAGATGAATTTATCATCGACTTTCTGGCAGAGAGTGCCCGGTTCGCATGATGCCGTTTGCGGTACACCAAGTAGAAGATGATGCGCTCCACAATCCTGACCTTTGGCTGTAACAAAACGTAAGTTATCCTATTTATCGTTAATTTGATTAAAATAATCAGAATTTTCATCATAACTCTCAGTCTGTATTATATGTATGTACAGTTTCCGTGTGAACAAATAAGGATCGGAGTTTCAATTTTGGAATGATGAAGTTATAACTCTGCGGATAGAAATATTTCGCGGAAAAATTATTGAATTCCGCAACTGAAGAAGAGTACAATTCATTATACGCTTCGCTGCAATGCAGCATTTAATCCTTACGGATATTTCTTATGCAAGCAGGACAGCATCCGCAATAGCCTGCGAATGGCGCGAGCGTCTGGCCTTCCGAACACGAAGATTGTGTTTTACTCTCGCAACGTACAGTCGCACAAACACCAGCCGGGCAAACTATTCCATTTACAAAATTAGCGACGCTGATAGCGATCAAGAAGACAACTATCATCGCTTTGACTGCTCTGCTCATTGTCGTTAATTTTGATGTACTATTGCCCTGCAACGAGAAGGCGATTGTTGTAATTAGAATTTGATACAGCGTTGATTCTTATAAGGATGCTCACGGTTTATCAAGAGATCACCGGTTCGCTCGCCACAAGCTAACTGATCCCTACCAGATATCACGCTGTGTTTTAATATCCGATTATATGGTATTATTATTGTGCTTATCGCGGCGCTAAAATGTCGCACTTCCCCCATAAAGATCAATGCCAATAATAATAAGCTTCGTAGCTTGTAAGTGATGTGAGGTAATATCAGTTGGAATTTTACAACGATGCATGTGTGTACAAACTAATTATTACAGCCATTGGCACATGTGTCAAGATCTGGTAACTCCACCACCGTTGGCATTACGCGTTCGATTGCCAATGGGATGTGAGTTTCCATTCCTGGGCACCTGACTCAACTTTTCACCCGAAGATACCGACCATCCAACATATTTATATTGCTGAATATTCATTGATGAAAGATAGAAGAAAAATAAAAACAAAAACTATAAATTGCTCCGGTAAGAACCGCCTATTAAAAAGGTAATGCATAAGTTATAGATTTGGTTTAAACAGGATAGCGACATTAATATTATTGTTTCATTTTATAAGTATGTTATATTAATGTAAAACAGTTCATGTCATTAAATAAATATACATATAATGCATTGCTAATAATAAATAAGTACAAAGATTAATATATACGGGTCCAAATAATAACGCCTTACAATATTCCTGATTTGTACTGAACGAAAATTTTTTCTAGTTTTCGAGCGTCAGTAAATCATTAACAGTTTCTTCAGATCGGTCGATGCAAGTATGTAACAAATCAACATTACTCTTCTTATACATTTATATACCAGTCATACAAATACCGGGGCTATTATTATTCCTGTGTCAGCCCCATAACACGTTGAAAGTTTCTACGTCCATTCAAGTATTGCATCGCCTCTGAAAAATAGAAAAAACCCCGTGAAGTTCGTTTATCACCTTCAAAACATCACCGTAATTTTACACTCTCAAGTGTTGTAATGCTCGTAAACTAACTTACCGTGATAAGTTCTTGGCATCACAAGTTTGCATTTATCGTTTATCTGGTATGTATAATGGAACTCGTTGGTAGTTACAACTTCGTCTTTCTCTGGGGAGTAAACCTCAGCGTGAACAGCTATCTGCATCATATTATGCTCCGTGTAGACCACCTAAGACATGATGAACATATAAAAGATGCCATATGCCGTCAATATTGCCGAGGCCATTTTTATTTTTTGAAATAATTTGTCATTGACTACTTACGTTTGAAAACATTTTTATGATAGAGCTCACATCGACAGGGCGATGAAACAGAATATCACTGATGTGCACCAATCGCGGTCTCTGCTTGCCAAAAAGAAATGCAGATGACCAACTCAACTCCAATGCATGTCGCATCAGAAACCCTCCAAACACCTATGTAATTGAATTTAGCAATCTGCTGTTAACTTTTCAGGGTGAAAAATGTATACGAAAAAAAGAAATACCTTATTATGATAATTTCTATCTTCTGGGTGACTAAAAATGAGATTGCTTATTTCAGAAGTTTCCATCCAGACGGCATCTTGCGGTATGGTACGTCGGCTATTCAAATAGTGTTGGGCGTCTATCGTTTTGACGAAGACGTCATGAATTATTTGCTGTTCCTCAACCGTGGGAACCATTTTAAGCAGCGATTGTTTTTGCACAGATTGCCTTCGTTTCTTTCTCGCTATAGAACGATACCGGTTTAATGGGATATTTGCAACTTACAGAGGGATAAACAACTTGAAAACTTATGGTAACATGTATCCAAAATAGGAAGACTTTAGAATATTATACCTTCGCCTCCTTGCAGTATCTTCGTTTCGTGCTCCGATGCAGGGACCAGTTTGTTGACAAACGCTGCACGTGTGTTTAGCGAATCTCTTGCAGCAAATAAGAATAATGCACGTGTTAATTTTTGCCAGTTATTCTGATCCTTTTGTTCCAACCATACAACAATTTCCATGGTCGAATTTCCCACCCACGACACATGACCAGAAAGTCGAATATCGCCAGCTGCCTATCAAATAAGTCAATGAAGTATGCCAAATATATACCTGTATGGATATGGAAAGATAAGAATGTAACAACTCGTTCAATTGCAATATTAGAAGATCAATTCAATTCCACGTCATATACTATCTAATTCATATTGTTTAATTTTTGATTAAAGTATTTTTCAAAGAGCTGAAGATTAGCGAGTGATTCACCTATGGTTGAACTTATGACTGAGCTGATTTTTAAATCTCCATTCCTAATTTTCATACATATTTATACTGGTTCAGAATGTTTGTAAAATGAGGGGAAAAACGAAAAAGTGAAAAGAAATGTATCAAAATCCAGGATTAAGGTCTTTCATTACACACTGAAATATTTAGTAAATAATAATACCATTGAGCTTAGTTATGACAAAAAAAAGCAAAAATGGTTTTGTGAGTTAAGGCAAAAAAAGATTAACAAACCATGCCTGTGTGCCATGATGTTTTGTGTATTTTTAAGGAAAGTTATAAAATACCTTGTCTGTAAATACCTTGGGTACATAATCCGTAAAGTCAATTTTGTCCACAAGAGCGGTGACCAGTGTATAAGGAAGAATATCCCCCTCTTTCATCTTCGGATTTAGCAAGTGTTTGCAGGCAACCCAAGCTGGAACAATTGTTAGTTAGTTCAAATATTTCAATTGCAGAAACCACGCGGGTAACAATATTTATGCAATCGGTTTTAACTACCTGCAAATTTGTCCATATCTTCCATGAGTCTTCCTAATCTAACATTTCCCAAGAAGGTGACGTATTTTTCTTGTAAATCTAAATCCGAGCTAAGTGGTAGTATGACGGATGAAAAACTGTCCTGCATAGAACGTGGTGGCAATTCATCTTGCGAAGATGGTAACAGTTTTAATAAATGTTCACGTGACGGTTGCAATGGTGAGTAACCCTTCTTGATACCCATAATTTTTTCAAGAGTCTTCTTCACTGGAATGGTTAATCAACATGTTATTGAAAGATTTCGGATTTGGTTGAGACCTGAATCATCCAGATCCATAATAACTCTATTGACATATGAGTGTAAGACTGTACTGACTATCAGCTATCGTGCCATCTATAGCTTCTGGTCCACCCATATTGATGTTTTTTGTTTCTAACAAATATCGTTGAAAACTCATCAATGTCCTCCTCCTGTATTTGGTAGAAATGAAAAACAAGTGCAAGAATCAGTTAATATTACAAAATCTCATACTGATTTTGTGAATAAACAATCAGATCAATAGTTACTTACATTAACAGTGGTTGGTGTAGCACGTGCCGTATCATCACACCCATGGCCATGGTGCCAATTTTTAGGTATCAACAATAAGGATTTGCTAGTGTTCTTAGTGAATATCACACCCTTACTCACAATGCTGATTTTGATTTCTGTGAACAATTGAACATAATCTGGTCACGTTATGATTATAGGATTATATTACTTTGTGTTGTAGCAATAGAAAACTAATAAAATCAGATTAGCCTTTGGTAGATTGGTTGAA
Source organism: Athalia rosae (assembly GCF_917208135.1). NCBI lineage: Eukaryota > Metazoa > Arthropoda > Insecta > Hymenoptera > Athaliidae > Athalia > Athalia rosae. The sequence goes on along the minus strand of NC_064026.1, from coordinate 29,667,765 downwards.
TTTATGTTAGTTCTATTTGAGCATTAACCAGCTTCTCATAATTGTGAAAATAAAAGTTATCATCCTTGTGATATGCGATGAAACCAGTAAGATAATCTGACCTTATGAACTGACACCAGGAAATAGTTCTATTCTCAAACTTACGCATTGGCAATCTACTTAAATTTGTTTTTGTTAGCACACACCGTCTAAAGAAATTTAGTCGACAGATGGTTCTTTTCTCCTTCCTTTGGAATTATCCTACTCCTCAGACAAATTGCACTTGGCACACCGCAGTAGACCTAATCTCAAAATTAGTTGACAATTGCATTAGCATGACGTAGTTATTTTTTATTAGCTAATATCCTTCAAATGAACTCATATTTTCAAAGTCCATACTTTCTGGTGAAGGTGTACGATATGAGCGTAACGGATGACATCATTGATTGTTATATTAATAATCTTCGGTCAGTCCTAAACGAGGAAGTTCGATCGCCTTCGACAGCACTCTTTGTTGCCGACATGGGTGTCATCAGGTGGAAGAAATAGGTAGACTGGTGGTTATCGGCGGAGGTTTCACCAAGTGAGATGAATAAAAAACCCGCCAAATAGAGGATGTTAATTAAAACGTTCATTACTTTTCGTGTTGAATTATTTCTCGTTGACTTTACATTTGTATGACCAGATTTACGCTTCTCCAGTAAACGGCAATAAAATTAAGCCTCTTCCAAACCGCACAAACGGAATGTCATTAAAAAAAAAAAAGGTGAATAAAAACTGCAGTATTTGATCGTTGCTAAAAAACGTTTAAATTGATAGAATGCTCTGTTACATTTGTAGATGCATAACACGGCAAACATTGATTTAAATGCCACATGACTAACAACACGCTAATCTATTACCATGTGATTTCCCTGACCTCGTGATTGTATAATTGGTTAGGCACGTCAAACAATTTCGAATGAAGGATTTTGATTGGAATAAAAAGAAATTGAAAATACTTCAGAATTGAAAGCATGTTTGTTACAACTACAGGTGCGAACTCAATCAACAATAGAATTCATGCTAACAAATTTCCTTTACACTTTCTACTTGGAATTAAAAAAATTAACAGTGTGCACATGTTTCATGTGAATAAATGACTTCTTAATCGCATTTTAACACCTTTCAATTACGTGAGTACGATAAATTTGAAATCAGACCTATTTAAATGCCGACAAAAGTTTGTATTTTGATAACAGACAATATCACATGTACGTATTATGAATATTTCAATTTTTTCAGTTGCTTTGAAAATCAATGCAAGTCTCCTACAGTCAATCGTTTGTCATACGTACGTCTTACGTGGGGTAGTCAGCCAAATAATATCGCGGAGTGCCATTTGAAATTTAATAGAGAAGAGTCTACACCCACAGTTTTTATCCATACACATAAGCAAGATGCAACTCATGTGGAGCATCCCCCTCAATAAAAGCCCCCGAGATCCAAGGAAAATGCTCTCCCCATATTGTAAAACCATTAGAGTACTTCAAACCATTTAAAACCTGTAGTCGCACAAGCGTCGCTCGACAAAAGTTAAGAAACCAACGAACGTCATTGATTTTAAAGTAAAAAGCGGGTGTTCAGAAGTCCTTATAAAAGACTTCGAAGGCAATCTGAATAAATGCAAAAAATAATTCCGGGTTGCCTTCTTTTATGAACCGTATGAACAGTGATTTTCGATAATTAGTACATGTGATATCCTCGATCGTGACAGTAAACGATAATATATCTTTGAGTGAAATTTTTTAACAAGTTTGCAAATTCTATTTACACTTTTCATCATTTATTGTATTACTGTGGAAGGTTTAAGAGAACATTTTGACCAGAAGGAAGATATGACACTTGGCGAGACCGGGATAATTGGTATGCTATATCTTCAGCAGCTTCAATTCGCCTGAGCTCTACCAAACCATCACCGGCTTCGCCGAATGATTTAGCGAGTAGGAGGGCAGCTTGGGCATCACCTTCCGCAGTAATAATGGCAGCTTTTTTCTGTTGTTCAGCTTTTTCTACCAGAAAACGTGCTTTTTCGGCATCTTGTTGTGCGACCTGCTTCAACTCCACAGCTTGCGTGAATTCTTTACCAAAAGTTAAGTGCGTCTGAAAATAATATACAAATCATTAGATTCAATTGCAGAATTCAGTTTGAAAAATTATTCCATTTATTCCTTATCAAAGAACTTGATGAGGAATTAAATACTTACAATGGAAATATCATCCAAAATGACACCGAATTGGCTGGCACGCTCTGTCAAATCTTCGCTAACTTTTTGAGAAACGACTTCACGTTGAGTGATTAATTCCCCGGCATCAAATTGTGCAACGACTGCTTTGAGAACTTCTGTAGTAATCGATGGTAGTACTCGTTCGTCGTAATCGACTCCAAGGATGGTGTAGATTTTGGGAAGAGAATCAGGAATTGGCCGGAACAATATACGCAATGTAATATTAACATTCTGCAAGTCTTTACTTCCCGTAACCACAGGGACATTTCGTGGCCGTGATCTAATATCGAACATAATTGGCCTCTGGATCCATGGAATGAAGAAATGAGTTCCCTCACCCACAACTGCATTTTTTATTCCTGCAAATCTGTCGAATATCACAGCTCTGTGACCTCCGTCAACTGAAATATTAATAAAAGTTGGTGGAATGAAATTGGATGGTGATACCAACAGGCATTATACATATTTGGTAGAGAAAATGAATTGGACAAACCATTGTATAAAGCTGAATTGACAACACCCCCAGCAAGAGCAAGACCAAGGCCTAGCTGTCCAATCCTACCAAAGAAGTTTGCTGCCATTTTTCAAAATGTATCTGAAACAAAATCAAGTTTATGGACTCTGTGCCTCACTAACATTCTCAAAATCAACAAATCTGCACAGTTTAGACACACTGATGCAATAGTCATTATAATTTTGTGTACATCTAACCTAAAATATTCACCTCGCGTACGACTTAACTAATACTACGAGTTATAACTGGAAGGTGAGGACAACAGCAATAAACCAAAGGAAACTTTATCATCGGGGGATGTTCGATTACTCGAAGCCCTCTGACTACCTTAAATTGTAGATAAGAGGGGTGAAAAGTTCATGATAATCAACCGGTTCCAAGTGATTTTACAGCGATATTAGTAACACCCGTGAGCTCCCGTTACGTAATCTAGTGAAAGAAAAATTGCATGGATCGATGAATTGAAAATACTTTTACAACAATCATCGTAGCTTACGTAAGTCACCGGGTTTTGAAGGTGCCTTGTCAGTTTTCTCCTCGTGCAGCAGTGCAAAGTCGATGAAGGAAAATGGATCCCGCCTGGTCACAAGGAGAGCCGGCACAAGGGAACGAGCATGGAGCGCGCCGTCAACGTTGCTGTAGCGTAGAATCCCATGAACCATGAGTACTACGACCTCTATTGTGATCAATGATTACTTTGTTCATTTAGCACAAAGCACAAAGAGAGCACAACCACAGCTGGCACAACTCACCTATTTCAGTTGCAAGCCCTAATTAATAGAATTGTACAAACTCATCGAACTCATATGTAAATACTTATCAACCGTCACGCTCACCTTTTGAAGGAATATTATACCCGAGATTGTTATAGTTCTAAGGTTAGATCTATTGACTTATTATTAACAATATTATCACATTTAAAATCTGGTGTTATTGAATCTTTCCCAGGCATGAAATGACCAATCAGTAGTACACTGCGCTATATCCTATTTCAAATTCTTGAACCAAAATTATTGCAATCTCTGTCCTTAGGTGAAAGATGATGCATCGGAGTATAGATGAAATATGTGAGGAGTTGGACGAGCTATCGTTGAAATCCTTAGAATTGATGGAAGAAAAAGTCTCTGTAACCTTGCAGATTGAAAATCTATTACGAGATGGCCACATTGAGCTAGCCAAAGCTCGCTATATTCGGGGAATGGAAACTATCGGGATACTTCAAGTACCCACTGAAGCGGAACTAGTTGAGTCGCTATTTGAGATTCACAGAACCGAAAGGGCTGATAACATTCCAAAGTTTGACATTATCAATAAAATGAAAAAAATTGAGAGCCATGATATCCAAGATCCTCTCAAGTGGTTTGGTGTTCTTGTTCCACAAAATCTGCGTAATGCACAGAAACGGTTTCAGGCTGTGTTGCAGCTCAGTGCTAGGTGTGCAAATGTACGCTCTGAAATTATACTCAACACAGAAAAACTTGAAGACTTAAAACGGACAAAACTTAAAATCGGTGCAAAAGAGGAATAGTCAAATTATAAATAGTAAGGTTCAAAGTAATCAACTAATAAATGAATAAATTGTAATATATTAATCAAATAGTTCATGTTGAGTATCTGGTGCAGGGCTCCCGCTAGACCTTTGAAATTGAGGTAATGTAACAGGTAAAACAACAATGATACAAAGTATACATAGTCGATCAAAAACCAATCAAGATCTGCCTTCAGATATTTTTTATTATGAATTGCTATTTAAAACAAATCTCACGTATCTGCTCAGCACGTATGTTACGTACCTATTAAAATATTATACCACTATGTAAGTTTACTAGGTTCATGTTATAAATCAGAGTAGAAATTAGTTACAAAAATGCATGATGTATAAATCCAAGTCGTTTTAATTCATCGCTATAATAGAAAATTGAGCAATGTGCATAGAGATTCGATTGTAGAATTCGAATAAGAAAATCTGCACAAGAATATATTTATATGTATAATAATGTATCGAATTTTTTTTTTATACAATGAAAAAATAATTACAAGAATCAACAAGTATACAGATAAAACGTAGTAGGATGGAAAATGACATGTTCATTATGTACATATTAAACATGCATAATGTAAACAGTTTGCAAGGAATAAATATTTACGCTCACAGTGGAGAACTGATTTCCGTTGCTGGTCAATGATGATGATGCCCTGTTGTAATTAGAGCTGGCAATAATGATCCAACCACTAGAGCTAATAACTCTTTGAATCTTAGACCCCCTGCTGGAATGGAACCTCCTTCCGTAGTCGGTAAATGGGAGTGGCTATTATTTCCTCTCACCATCAATTCAGGTAAAACATGCACTGTAGCTACATAAAGGAATGTTCCTGCACTAAACAACATCGCTAAGCCCGTAGCATTGACACTACTCAGCGTTTCCTTGCCTTCCTAAAAGATAATAGAATAGATTATCTACAAATTGTATAATTAGCTGGATGATACTGATCACCTAAAAGATAAATTAAACAAGAAACCAACCTTCCCAATACCAAAAAAGGTGACTAAAGCGAGACACGGAGCTGCCAGTGAAAAGACTAACAAATGCTTTCGTATCCTCTTTCTATCAACACCTTCGTGGAGCAGGAAAGACACAAGTCCAAAGGCTGCCGGAGCCTGAAAGAACATTTATTACAGTAATTGATGTGAAAATATAAGTTAATGAGTCGAAAGGGTATACCTTATGTAGCATAATAGCAAGGAAAACGATCATCTCTACGTCAGCCTGTGCCGTAGTAGCGGCAGCTCCCAAAGCTACACCATCTGCTGCGGAATGCACTACCAGTCCCAGTGTAGCAGTTAAACTCTTTTCTGTCGGTTTACCTCCTTCTCCATTACCCCTGGATGAACACTGATCCACCAACAGCATGAATATGAAACCTAACACCAGTGTAATACCAATGAGGCTATGAACATCACCTGCAAAGAAAAGTAACCATTTGAATTATTTCATTAAACATTTTTTGTCGAGTAACAGCACTTGAATTTTGCATCGAACACATCATTTTTTGTAATTTACACATCGTTTTCTGTAAATTAGTAAATACACATCTGCGTTGATTGAATTCAGATTGTACTATTCGATCAGATAAATCGATAAGCAATCTGGAAGTCGAACCTCTCTTCAAGAAAATATGTCCGGCCAGGCGATTCAGTTTGCATGTTGATGTCCGCTCAATAAATACTCTCAACTCATTTTCATTGTTCGTGTGGCCATCCTTATAAATAATATTCCTGCGTTATCGGAACTGCAAATTTACAGCCATCACCTTGAAATGCTCCTTACCGCTGGCATCGTGGTGAGCGTCAGCACCTCCAGCACTGAATAACGCACGCACACCTTCTGGAATGATAACCGCGAGAGCTGTTCCGACAAGTAATCCTGCTCCCAATACCGAAACTAGCTGCAGCTTGTCCTAGAAAGTAATTGAAAAAATGTAATCAAAAATACAACGTTAACGAGTTCCAACATTGCTACATATAGTTGTTCAATTATTCTATGACACTTCGTATAGCAAAGGAGATTAAAGGTAGGACCAACAGTTTGACGATAGAAGTTCCTTCATGACGAAACAGAAAAGTGTGACAGATGTGATGGGAGTGAGATTATCATGAACTGTTATTCACTGAAATTACGTGTTTGTTGGATATTATCGTATTGAAATGACGGTCACATACCTCAGATAAGTTGATAACTAATGGTAAGGATCCGGCCAAATAAGAACCGAATAACATAACCAGAGCAAGCATCCATAAGACTCCGGTTTGCTCCATTTTTAAGTTGTTCGTCAAAAAGTCAACCGATAACTAACCATACGTCGCAACTTCTATATTACTACGGCACCTGACTTCACTGCAATTTGCTGACCTGTCAAATTTTATGGATATTGCAGCAAATATTTTGGCTTGCATGATTTCTGCTACGTCGCCATATTTGAGGTGAAGGTGGCATGCCATATGTCACACTACGAAAGCGAATACGATCCAGTACCACCAGTACGGAAACAGCCGGAACGGATTGCGGAGCCACTGAAATCAAATTTTTTACATCACAATTGAACGGCTGCTTCGATAGCTGGATGAAAATATGGACCCTTTATTCTAGATATAAATCATGTCTGTCAAAATTTTGAAGGATGGGATCGAAAATAAAAATTATAAATAGCTATTCTCGCCAACGAAGATTTGACATTTGACAGCTTGTGACGTCACGAACACGTTTCCGTATGACAATTGAACTATGTAAACAAGTACTCTACTTCATTCTTCTCCGGTGCATCTTCAGCCTAGTACTGAAATATTTAAAAGAAATATTGAATAAGCGAAAGGGCGAAAGCATAGACATTACTTTTTGTTTACTTTTTTCTCATCTCATTTCATATAAATTGACAAACTTAAATATATTCATTAAGTTTAATAGTAATCATATTACATAGAATAAAATTTATTAACTTTTCTTTATTTACTTTAGTTTTAAATTTACTTTTGTTAATGATAAAAGTATTTTGCATTATTATTATCACTGGGAATAAATGGACAAATCTTTTAGTATGAAACTGTGTATAACTAGAGAATTCATTTTATTGTCCACGAATGAGAAAACCGAGTCAATTTTATGTAGCATTGATATATTTATAACTCGATTGATTCACCGTTTGCATCGGTGCAATATGGATGCTGGACTCAATTTTCTTTCATATCGTTTACAGCTAGCAAATAGTAACAAGGGATAAGTAACACACGAACAGTCTTCACACATCGTATAAGTTCTCCTCATAATCGCCACAGATCACAATATAACATTTAAATTATCACCATCTAATATTTCAACGGGATGTACTAAAGTAGTAGCCATAAAAACGTCTAAAAACATATTTTGTAATTGAATTTTTTTTTTTTCTTTGATTTTAATTTACATTCTTAAATTAACGTAGTCTGACAAGTCTAGCTCTTGATTCAAAAGGTTTGAACATTTATTCCCACAATTACTGGTACCATGGACATACGAGATAGACGAAAGCAGTCTAGGAATTCTGGCCATAAAGTTAAATACGAGAAAATATTTTGTTTCATTAAGTTCTTATATAAATATAGATATGATTTACATTCAAAGTGACAAACTAAACAGTCTTTTGCAGAAGCAATATCTTTTGCATTGCAATTTTGACTAACATTCCAATTTCCGCTGTGATTGATTTTGCTACAAGTTCAGTCCTGAACAAAATCGAGATGTTGTGCACTAGGACTATCTTGTATGTCTTTGGGAGGTACTCTAGTTCAGCGACATGATTCGAATTTCAATTTGTGTTTGTGGTGCTTTCTTAAAAATTTTTTTTTGTTTAAATGACCAATTATAGCACAGAGGTATTCATCGATCAATTATTTCAAACTCTTAAGATAGCTAATAGCTTTAGTACCCTCCTGTCCTCATCACTCGCTGCATATCGTAAATATGTACACTGTTTGGGTTAATAATTAAAGGCTATGATAATTATCAAGGGGGTCGTTGGGGCAAAGGGTATTTAGGGGGGCTAATCAGCGTACACGATGAACTGTTGGTTGTCTACATCAGCTACTTCAACCTGAACGAACTGTGGTTGTTGCAACTGTATCTGTGACACCTGTCTACCAATTGCGTTACGAGATCTGAAAAATTCGTTCAAATATAAGTTAGTTACTGATTCTTTTGAAGATTTTGAGGATTTTGAGGATTATATGGAAATTTATAGCGAGGTAAACAATGTATATCAAAAATGAGTAATCATTTCTTAGAGTGTTAACTACAGAGTATTGTCTCATAATTAATTCTAGACTACCAGATGTAAGACTTTTCAAAATGTAGTTATTAGATGCCAAATACTATTTTCATAATAATACTCACTTAGCCTTTGCATGAGTCAGTATGTGAGATTTCAAGTTTGTAGACTGAGCGAATTTTTTGCTGCATCCATCAAAGGGGCATACATATGGTCGATCCCCAGTGTGAATTCTAACATGAGTTCGTAGATTGAAATCCAAACTGAATCGTTTACCACATCCTTCAAAGGTACATTGAAAGGGTTTTTCACCAGTATGGACAAGTTGATGTCTCTTTAATTTCGAACTTTCAACAAAGGCCTTTCCACATTCTGCGCATACATGCACTCTTGGGCCGTGAGTATGGAGGTGTTTGCGCATGGCGCTATTATCGCGGAACATCTTTGTGCACCCTTTGTGTGGACAGGCAATAGTGCGTTCGACTCCGTCTATGCTGGGTGGTTTTCGTACTTTTAACTTGTGCCCAGGTCGTGCAAATTCAGCCAATTGTTTCGGATCTGACAGATCGAGGCCTGGCATGCCATCAGAAACAGAACTCCCAGAGTGGTTGAACTTGGCAACTGACTTTGCAGTCATGTATTCTGTGTAGTCAGGGTCAGGCTCTGGGTTGGAGCCCTCATCTGGAACATCCACCAGGTGAGATGCTAATAGGACACTCCCTTTAACAGCAACAAACAAGCAAACCCAAACGAAAGCTATCGTTCTGTTCCATTTATTGCGCAAGAAACAAGGGAGGTGGCCTTACTTTTTTAGTATTCATCTCAGAGGTTTCAATAAAAAATTCTAAATATATTCTAGATCTACACTTTACTCTTATAACTGAATCTCGATTGGTTTATAACAGCAATACTTTTCTCTAGTTGTATATTTGGTAAAAGAAAAACCGTAAAAATAAACTGCTTCCAAGTTTCATTGCAGTTCTTTTCTGAGTTGTAACCGATTCCAATATGTATTTTTGAAATAAATCTCTGGTCTCTAAAAACATGAAACTGGTTGTAACTAGTTGAATTATAGAAATACTACGATAATTGTGAGCTAAGTCATAGAACACACTAAGAAATTCATTGCTATCACTTCTCCAGATCTGGAGGAGTACAACAATTACTATCAACAATGCCACCTCCCACGGTTTCTCTACTACATCATTGAGTAGATCTACTCCAAAGTGAAAAAATAGACTTACTTTGGCACTACACAGTATATGACATTTTACAAGTGTGTGGACCAAATATCATCAGTTACAGAAATTCAATCTTCTACTTTTCATTAATCTTAGATTACAAAAGCCTATAATTTAAAGCGCGAAAATAATAGGTGGTTAAAAAAACGAGAAATGCTGTCTTGCATTTACTGTTTACTTAAAAATACCGGTACACAGCGTAACTATAACTATCTCAAGTTCGGTAGCATTCTTGGGTATGAAATTGACGCATATTTTATCTAAGCTTGTCTCGGACGCTGTGCTGAGCGCAGTGCATTTAAATTTTCAAATAATATGAATGGAACGCCGCGGGGCATGTTGGGTAGAAACAAAAATGGTAGTCAACATGACGCCCAGTGTCTTGAATTACAAACTTTGAGGAAAATATCGTTTTAGGAATCACAGAATAGCAATTACAGACAGAAAGTTTGGGGAACTATCATACAGCATTTTATTTAGCCGAGAAGAGGGCATTCTGTAAGCCGTCAACGAACAAGGAGAATAAAGAAAGAGCTCGACTCCTTTGAGCTGCCTTTGTTCGTTTGTCGAAAGCAGCCCTCCGCCATGATCTTGAAATGGCCGATGCGGGCAAAAGAAGCCATTTTCAAAATATGGCTGCCCCCCCTGACAGCATAATGGCGATCCCCCGATCAAAACAAACAACACGGACTGTCAACAAAATCGCCGGTACTAAAATACTCGTAAATTTGCAAAGTTTTTAAATGATACATGTGCCAGGAACGCGGTATTGATCAGAGCAAACCGGAAGTGCGTCGCGCGCGTGTGTGCGTTGAAAATTCTCCATACGTGAGGCATTTTTCTAGGTTTGGGACGTAGGAGTACGCTTTGGGCTTTTTATAACAACAGAAATGATAATGAGCTTACCGTCATCAGTTCCCGAAGCCCACATTGTTACAGAAAATTCGCCTTCCAGTGTTTTGATCTGGACCTGTTTCTGCTCCCACTTCCTAGCCTTCGTCTCCGTTCCCATGTCTCCAAATATCGTGTGGTCCGGGGCTCTAAATCTTGAACTTCCACCTTTGCGAGCTTTCTTTGGGCCTTTTCTAGAAGGGCCAGGGCTTGATTCAACATAAATATCGTTTTCTGGCACTGGTATTTGGTCGTAAACGCTCAGCGGGTCTCCTCCAACGATCTCCTCTTGCGTTTGCAATATGATTTCTTCACGCCCTGGCTCCGGTAAAGCTTGCAATGCGATCATCGGTTGCCCGTCATCTCCCTCGATCGTTGTTTCTACAGTTTCGCAAGGAATTTCCACGGGGATCGTCTCGATTTCGACTTCCTGGATATCGGGTTGAATCTCAACTTCGGTTATTATGTCCGAGGACGCCATATTAATCTCCGCTGACGCCATGTTACTAATCAAAATGGCTGGCTGCAGCCGTTTGCAAGGCGGCTCACCGCGTATCACGTGATCTCTCTCTATCCCCCCCTCTGCTATTCTCCTTTCATAAACATACTCCATCTATTTGAATTCCCATAAACTATTCCTTGCAGGCTTGCAGGTGCTTGCAGCCCGTGACGTCACAATTTCTGTGTTTCGCACACATGCAAGTACCTAACAATCAGCTGTTGACAACAACAACTTCATGTAATGTTACTTTATCACCGGGTGGTGTCATTCAGTCTCATTGCATCAAAGAACGTCGAAGATATCCTACGTGCAATGACGTCCATCCGTTAATTGGGTAATGACTTTTGAACACCGAGTTATTGTTTTGGTTCTCACTTGAGTAAAACCTGTAAAAATGGAAAGTGGTGAATGTGCAGAGATTATTAAGCGTCATCCTGAATTGATACTAGTGTCAAACCAGCCTGTCACATGGGAAGGCATGTTGGGTTTGCCTGTCAATTTGATGGAAACAAATAGAGTCAGAATAAAGCTTACAATACCAAATTTTCCCCGCTTCAATGACGCACAGCTTCGCTTTGGAAAGAATGCAACGGTTGTGTTCCGTAAAAATTTCAATAAAAGAATGAAGAATTTATTGCAAAGTGCAGTCTCAATTTCTTCCTTCTTGAGACAATTACAAGTATTAATTGTAAGTGGCGTTATTATCATAACAAATCCTCAAGACGCTTCAACTTCTTACTCAAACCTTTGTTATGTATTTCAGGGAGAAGCCTTTGGTCAAAACAGCATATGTCCAACAAACATTGATGTCTACTCTGTTATTTCTGAATTAGACGATGTTATGCGATCATCCTGTGTATGTCAACAATTAAATATTCACATAAAATAGTGTGATCTACTGCTTGGAACAAACTATAATTACTCTTGAAATGTCATGTTATAGGAAGTACGACTTTCACAGAGCGAGGGTTTGAGTTTGGTTGAATTAGTTTTGAGAGATATTTGCGTAAAATTGAAGAGTGATCCCAGTTGTGCAGATAAATGGAAGATTGTTTCTTCCGATGTAGGCCAACTACAAGGTTCTGAACTTGCAGTGGGAACAACGATCACTCTGTGTGAAGCTGCAAAGAAACTTGAACACCAAGTTGAGTCATTAGAGTTTGTCTGGGAAAAACTAAGAGACATCGATAGGTATTTCATGACTAATTCAGTCCTATAATCGAACTACACTAACTCATCGAAAAATAAGTTCTGATGGAGATTTAATTTTGACTTTGCAGAAGTTGCTGGGTAATCGATCCACTCGTACCACAGCCTCATCATCTCTATAGGCGGATAAAAGTTACCCAATATTTGTCTCTTCTAATCACTATTGATCCAACACAGCCGTCGAACCTACCAGACATCAAGATTCTGGGTAGTGGCCCGGAAGTCAATAAATACAGAGAAATAGTTTCCGAAAAGTTTGAGGTAAACCAAAGTTTCAGTCCATCTATAGCATTATTAATCACAGGTATCAATGACTGTTTGTCGCAAATTACATAACCAATTAGGAACTTGATATATCTTCAGCTTTGGAACCCGATCAACAGCTTATCAGAAAATCTATTACTGCTATTGGATTTACAAGAATTTGCCCAACCTGACGAAGAGGAATTGAAACACAAGAATAGTGGTCTGTTCGATGCGGAGGAATGTGGTATTTGTTATGCATTAAAATTAAATGATGAAGAACTACCAAATATAGTCTGCAATAATTTGAATTGCCGCAAGAATTACCATACTGAATGCTTACGGCGGGTAAGTAAATTTGTAAAGGTAATCCATCCTCAGATTGAATTAATTCATGATCATGAGCCATTGTTTTTTTCAGTGGTTACAGACAATACCTGGTAATCAAGTAGTATTTAATCAGATCTATGGTACTTGCGAGTATTGTTGTCAGAAAATAGCTTGTCCTGTGGAGTAGGATGTGTGAGCAATCACTACTGGAAGGCCTCAATGAATATGTATTGAGAGATTGTCATTTGCATCAAAATTTATAAATCAATATTCACAGATATAAATAGTTTATTTTTGTAAGTAAGCCAAGTGAAATTTTTTGTACCGAAGATATTTTCTAAGAAAAGAATAAATATTTAACTATTAAAAAAAAATTCGAGATCCCTAGAGCATTTCACATTATTGAAATACGTGAAAATTGGTGAATTCTAAATTTGCTAACCATCCAGTTATGGTATTATTAAATTCGGGCGTTCCACATATTAGAACCAGCGTGGATACTGGTGATTGTGATGTCAAGAAACCTGCAACGGTTTCTTCTTCAATACGTCCACTTTCCAGCTTCACACCGTTCATTCGTTTCTCGCAGTCTGCAATAATCCGATTGACAAGACTCAGTTTTGATAATCGACAAACTTAATAACATATCATGATCATATATCTATTCATTTCTTTTATCCGATTCAAATAAGATAATTGTTACATTCGCACAAACCTTTATTGGACAATCTAATTGTGCAAGAAAAATTCCAATAATGTGACAATTCGCATAATTCGTCTATCAATGGTATATGAGCATGTGATTTGAACCCAGCAATCAAGTGCACTCTCGATTCTTCAAATTCATCATCAATTATCGATCTTGCAATTGGATAAAGAGCTGCTATACCAGTCCCAATACTAAGCATGAGGATTTGCCCAAAACTGAAAAATGAGATTGCAATCATATTGAGTGAATACAACACACAGTATATTAAGCCTACCTGTTAGGCTCATAAATAAATTCTCCATATGGCCCTCTAACATCTATATGCTGCCCAATATTCATTGTTCCTAACGATTTGCTAAATTTTCCATCTGGATATATTTTTACTAAAAGAAGTATGGAATCAATTTTCCATGATACAGGTGTATAAGGCCTTGATGACAACAATGTACGTAATATTACATGCTGTCCAGGGTTTAAAAATAGTTGTGTATCACTTTCCAAACCACCTTGAAATAATAGATTTTCAAAGTGGTGGTAATATTTTAGTAAGATTGAATGGAGACTTCTAGGAAACATGTAATAAGAAGAATTAATAAAGTCCACCTTTATAATTCAATCGTATAAAAATACAATCAGTACAGGCTTGTTTCATCTCAGAAATGAAAAAAGTTTTGTACTTTGTGAGCAATAATATGTTACTTCGAGGAGACCACATTTGGTTAGAACTCTGCCTTTGCTTCCATTTTTCAACAAGTTCCCGATGAACGTCGAATATGCAGGGGTTGCAACCATCTCCACAGCAATCTGATTGGAGTGGTGATATTGGGCGGTCATTATCATTGTAACTCATGGCTGTATAAGAATAAATTATATTATTGTTGGGTCTGCAGAAATAGATAGATTGTGACCATTCGCGAACACTTGAGATAACAAATACATGCATCAGAGAGTATGTGAAAATAATTTTGGTATCTTCTTGCAGTTGGCCAAACATGACTGTATTATTGGTTTGGTAGGAGTCAAATGTTATTTGAATTTTGAGATATACTCGTGTTATCACTTTGAGTCGGCAAGTTTTATACATATTTGTGTCGAATGAGCAAGGCCTTTATGACTCGCTCTGACAACCAAGGAGAAGTGCAAAGTGCATAAGTAGAAAGAATATGAGCGGGTCAAGATGAAAGTGTGGCAAAATTCAGAATAATATCATGAAAGTAACACCTAATTAGTGAAGGATTACATTGAGGATCATGAGGAGAATCTAACTCAACATCCCAAGATCTAAGGAATTAATACGGTGATATGATGTGAATTTTGATAAAATGTGTATATATTATTGATTGGCAAATTCAAGTTACTTTCACTTCTAAATTTGATTAAGGCGAATGAATCGAAATTGTGAAGTCATTGGATTCAGGAAACTGTAATTAATTAAACTGAAATGATAACTAAAAATGTAACTTCCGATAGCGTACACCGAAAATACTGTATCCGATAAATTGGCAAACGATTGGTATAGCGGCAGAGACGACGGAGCATCACATTTTCTATTAACAATTCCTAGTTCTAGCTAGTTTTGACGTACGAAAATTCAATCATAACCTGGAACGTAACAAACTGTGAAAATGGACGGCAGATGATACAAGTTTCCTCGAACAATGGTATGGCAATTGGCCAATTAGATGATGACATTAATAATCCAAACCATTAGGTTAATTTTGTTTTGACTCTGGTAGGCATTTAAAATGACGTATGCGTGACGACGTATGTGGTAAAGTCGCATAAATACATATGTATGTTATTACCAACGAATTCAAACCAACTTACTCAGCTCGCAATTTCAACGACGTAATTTTCTCCTTTGTGTTGACAGCTATCGCAAATTAATCAGCGCATACGGGTTGCCACTGATACACGCTAGATAATGAAAGCTGTAATGGTATCGCTTCTCATTATCTGAATTTCCACATTGAAAACCAAATCACTCATAAGTGCGGCTTCAAACTTGCAAGAATTACCTCTTTTCTGAAACTTACTTCAATAAGGCATCACTGTTCAGGAATATAAACAGATGTCAGATATGGAGAGTGATCAATTAATCAAGAAAGGCAAGCCCTTTTTTCTGCTGGGACCTCCAATAATGTTACTTATGTTTGCACAAGCACTAGCAGGTTGGTGAAATTATTCGTTTTCAGTATTATGATCTTTACTTGTTATATACCAACACATTCCACTTATCTCGAAATTTATTTTTTAAAGGAACTCACAGTTTCTTATTCTCATTAGACTGAAAATGAGTGACATTACTCATCACTTGATATTAGATTTGATAATTAACAAATGGTGCTTTAGTAATCTTGTAGAGCTGGTGCGTGGTGCAGAATCTTTGTACCACATGTTCTAATTTTTGCTGTATACTTATATAATAATTCCTTTGATGAATAAAAGCCCTTTGACAAAGTCTGTGAAGATGAATCATTGTTTACTTACCCTAAATAAAGCAGTCATTCAATAAATCTTGCCATCACACGATGATTTTCTTTCTTTTGATAAAAAATTTATAAATACTTACAGGCAATATAATGACAGATTTATTAGTGTCCCGTACCTGTCAAATTTCATTGAATATCAATCACACCTTCTGTCTCATACTTGATACCAACTCTAGTAGCGACGAAGCACGGGAATTGGAAACAAAAGTTGAGCCTTATGCAAGTGTGATTATGATGGCGAAGTCCTTACTTGAAAGTATAATGCCTGCAATAATATCTTTGTTTGTGGGCCCCTGGAGTGATCGAGGTGGCAGAAGACCTCTCCTATTGGCAGGTTTTGCTGGTGAGTTAGTTTCATAAGTTTATGGCGCAAACTGAAATACCACAAATTGCAATTCAAGCGTGCTATAACAGTTTAACTATTGTAGGTTTTACAACCATGTTTGTCATGCTCTCCTTCATATGCAACTGGAATATCAGTCCCTGGTACTTGCTGATTCCTTCAATCCCAGGATTTGGCATGGGTGGATTTTGTACTGTTATATTAGCTTCAATTTGCCATATTTCTGATACAACAGTAGAAAAAGATAGAACGATGCTTTTGGCACAGTTGCAAGCATCTCTAATATTTGGCCTACTGCTGGGTGTATTTATTGGGCCATTCATTTTTAAGTATTGTGGATACACCACTGTCTTTAGCACAGCAGCAATTTGCTCTTTACTTGCACTACTTTACACTTATTTTTTCATTCAAGAGACAGTCAAAGATGCCTCCAAGGTAACTATGTTGACCCATTGCTCTTTCAGATTAGCAGTTGGATGCAATTATCATATGTGTATTATCACTGAAGCAAACAACACTTTAACAGGAATCCATGCGTGGAATATTCAAAATCTCTTCAGTAAAAGGCATTTTCAAGAGCTGTCTAGTTAAGCGAGCTGGGTGTCATCGTGGTGTAATCTGGCTTGCAATTTTCACACTCACAGTAAGTGTCATGGTAGTAGAAGGACATGCTACTATAGGCTTTTTATTTGCGAGAGAACGGCTAGCTTGGAATGTTCAGCAGTACGGTTATTATGGTGGCGTGGAACTTTTGTTAAGCGTCATTGGAGTGTTATCCGGAGTTACATTATTCAGCAATGTATTAGGTAAATAATTCTTGATTCAATTAACAAGCTATATAAATGTGTACAATTCTTGTTGATCTCATACTAATCATTACCACCTCACTTCAGGTCTTCCAGATACACTGGTAGTTGGCATAGCTCTCGTATCGAATATGTCTGGGTCGTTGACGAAGGCTTTCACAGAAGAAGCCTGGCAATTTTACTTATCCGCAGGTATTGGAATGTTTGCCGGAGTTGCGGGTCCAGTTGTTCGATCAATTCTATCAAAATCTATACCACCGGATGATGTTGGTGAGTTTCATGGTTTTCATCTACAATTGCACTACTGATGACATACAAATTATTTGCATCTCGGTAATAATTATATATATGAAATTTAGGTAAAGTATTCGCACTGACTGCATCTATGGAGACAGTGAGTCCACTGGTTGGAGCACCGCTATACACACTGATGTATTCAAATTATTTACCCCCAATTTTTCCACTGCCTGTATATTTGGTATCGGTAGGTTTCTTAGGCTCCTTAGTTTTTGCTATCCTGGGTATCGAAATCTTGATTCGGAAATCTCAGAATATATCGCACACAATATTGCTTGAAGAAGAGTAATGGCTAATAGTCCTACTTTTCTGACATTCAACAATGTAACATGTCTTATCAGCTGGTACATTAGTTGATATCGTGGTTTAGCGTCAAACAACGATAAGAAATTATATAAAAATACCCACTATTCCGGAGATATTAATTCAATTTTGGTAAATTTAATTAAAAATTCTACCAATATTTTCAAAATGTGGTATAAAAGCTAATAACAAATCACGCAATGCAATAACCTACGGATCAGAGGATTTAATTACAGTGATTGACCAATGAGCGTATATGTGCTCATGGTACTCATTAATAATATAATACCCAGAATGGGTATGGTGCTTACTTGTACAAACTTTACTGAACCCTTAGAAATGTACAATATGCCTATAGTGATCGGAACAATTTCGAACAAGTCTCACAACATATGAGACATAAAACCTAAAAAGAAAAATCAGTGTCTTGATGTAAAAATATTATTCAACTGACAATAAGGTCTCTGGCTTTTTGGAATATTTTTTCATCAGGTTTTAGAGTAAATAAGTCTAAAGTAGAGCTTAAAACGAAAGATTTCTCAAGTAAGACTGTGAAGGCACCACCAACTTTATAAATTATAAGATATTATATTAGAATTTAAGGATTGAGATTTATATTTTTACAACTTCATCAACTTTTTAGCGAAATATATATGTATATAAATTATTTAATACATCAAGGTCATATTTCATGCAAACGTTTATAGAAATTATTTTTGCGACATTAAATGATAACTGCTGAATCGTAACCACGTTTTTTAGGAATATAAAGATAATCGTAGCCTTGTTCGTTTGAAATAACAATTTATATGATGATTGCGTATTGATAATTTTTGTGTCGACTGAGAACTAATGATGGATTTAGTTACCCTCCCAGATAACACTGGTAGATAAAGTGCACGGTAATTTTCATGATAACAATTTGGTGAGATATAGATTCTCAAACTTACAGGCAATTCATTTGCGTTACGTTTGAATTTGTCAAGTGATAATTGTGAACTTGAACCTTCTTTGGGGGTAACTACGGAGCTTGAAAAATTGAATCAAATAATCAACATGACCAACTGGTTTGAACTTTCTTACTTGTTTTGCATTTTCTTTGTGCCAACCGAGTTATTTTTGTATAATATAGGATATTTTTAATAGCCGGAATCATAATAGTCAACGTGTTGACCTGACTTGTAGTTTTGTGATTCAAGTATTTTTACAAGACGACTAACCGTTTGCTCCGTTGTCAATGCTGAGCGACTTGTAGCCAATTGAACAAATGCTTCTTTAACTTCTGGATCTCCTATATTTGTCTGTACCGTACGCAGCATATCGGTCTCCACAGGGCCGGGAGAATAGTTCAACACATTCACATTAGGATATTCAACAGCGAATACCTGTGGGTATTTATAGTGATTACCAAAAAGCTATATAAACTGTCTGTTGGGAATCATACCTTAAAAAACATTTCTCTAGCTGCCTTTCCAGAACAATAATATGCCATTGATTTGAAAGGTTCGATACCGCATTTTGATGTGATATTTATAACGAGCCTTGCAACTTTTGCATCTGCATTGAAAAATTCCATAAACACGCCATTCAAAACAGCAGGAGCAAAGACATTCAGATCATAGTAATCACGCCAGACCTGAAAATCTGTCATAGCCACTGTTGATTGTGACACATCACCAACTGAGGCGGCATTATGGACAATAACAGCCTTCTCAAACTGTTTTGCACCTGCAGGAGTTAAGGCTGTTCCAATAATATCTGTAAAAGGATGCAAGTAAAAGACATGCAAAAAGAAGGCTGTGATGTATTCTCCTTGCAACACATGAAGACTGACCCCGTAATTTATCCGCTGTTGCAGTACTGAGATCAACGCTCACAGTATGAACTTTGATCTTTCCAGAGAGCTTGCCGGCAGTCTCTTGCAAACCGCTAGCACTTCTGGCTAATAATAATACCAATGATCCATCACCTAATAGCGGTGCAAATGATTCTGCTATTTGTCTGCCAATTCCTTGACTAGCACCAGTAATGAGGAGAAATACTCTGCCAGATAATGCGGGTACAGACATTTTGGAAGTAAAATTCTTGATGTAAAATATTTATCCTGATGTCGTTTGCTCGTTCTGTTCGTCAGTAACTACTTGCAGTACGTCAGCTTTGAGCAGTTGCACTAATTCACTAGCAGTTAATGCCTAAAAATATTTGCTTAGTTACACTTTTCCTAGTAGCAATAAAAATCTCTCCAATTCTACAGCAGTTTGCAGTGAAGCTACTGGGAAATCAGAGTAGCAATGCGACCAAAAAACTCACTTGTAAATGTGGGGCAATATGGCGTACTAATGGATTAGCAGCAAGTTCAAATTCTTCTTCAGACTGAGGTTTACAATCGTCGCTTAACAATCGAGCAATGCAATCCTCCTTTACTGCTGATAAAGAATTAACAAGGTCTTTTTTGGAAGTTCCGCCTTGTACAGCTTTTAGCTTTGAATCTGTTGGATATACGTGATCACGTAAACTGTAGGATATGCTCAATGCCAATCTTTTCTATGTAGAGAAAAATTTCTTCACCAAATGGTTACAACAACCCACTGATAATATGGCCTTATCATAGATGGATGATGCATCGGTCAGAGGTTTTTCAATTAACGAGAATAATTTCAGTCAGAAGCAGACAAATCATAAGATATATGTAAACGCCGTTTATGCACACATATACTTACAAAGGCTTTGTAGATATTGTTCAGAATCGGGTAATTTCGGTTGATTGGTCTTGTTTTCCACAAAACAGTCTTCGAAATAATTACCCTTTGATAATGTTTCAGGACATATGTTTTCACCGTTCGTCCACGGATCAGAAACACCGGTCTTCATGTCTCGAAATCACTCCTTGATACTTTCCCAATGTAGAGGGGTTAGGCTAATTGTAAAGTAAAATATTACGCGAAGGTCAAATTGTACGTCGCAAATCACAAATGGTGCGCGTGTTTACATGGAACGGGGTTTGCGTATGTCAAAAAAATCGAAACCTGTCAAATGTTGGGAGCTTGCGATATGCGATATTTTTTTACCGATTAGTCGCAAGCTCATATCAATTCTCGAACAGTATCATATGAAAATACATTGAGAATATGATTCAAATAGTCAAAGAATTCAATACCACAGATAATGAAATGTAAAATTGTAAACTTGTAAGCTTGTGGTTCATCGTGCTGCAAAACGAAAAAGGGATTTATTTAAACAGAGATTTTATAAAAATAACCATGTGCTTTACTAAAGAGAGTAGACACATAATAATATTGAACATTATGCTTTACTCATTGTGACAGCTCCTCAGTCTGAAATTTTTCGCTTAAATATTTTATATCCGCAAGAATTCCTAATAATAAATGTGAAACAATAATATTATATATATACATACTAAACCGGTAATATTAATAATACTAGAAAGAGATGCTTGGCTGTGTAAATTCGAAAATGATATTCGTAATTTTGGAAATAGAAATGCACATACGCGCACACGCAGCAATCATACCTACGCACGCAATGCTCGACGGCTTTACATTGTCAACTATTTCTTGGCCTTTTAAATTTGTACAAATTTTCGTGGAATTCAATAGTTTAAATTTTAATCTGTTACGAAACCTGTCACTATGTATAAATAGCCCTATCATTTCAAGCATTGTTTAACGACAATTACATTACATGATATCAACGGACCATATTTTAATTTACCCTATCGATTTAGGTCCTCGTTATATTAGTAAAAATAATCGAGTACAATTTATATTGTACGCAGGTAAGGATAAAAATGCAAAAGCATATTAAAAGTAAAAGACGTTTCTTATAATTTCATAAACTACGTTGTATCAATGGACGAACGTAGGCAAATTGATGGGACTGATTTTTAAAATCATTTTGATAAAAATAAGAATAGCCTCTGCGTCATTCATAAATAAATCACAACCGGCGAGTTGCCAATACTCTTAAAACAAACGAAATACAATTAATACAAGAATAAATTACGCCAGTAGGCATCAGGAATATTATTAGGAGAGGCCTAGAACCCAGCCGTCAGAACCTGTTTTATAAATCTTTTTCATCACTCAATGTGATATTCCATATGTTTTATAACAAATTATAGTTTCTAGGATAGTTCACAGCGTGAATATCAAATTTCGTGTATATATGTATATCTATTTAACATAAAACATTTGTATATTTTGTTCGATAGTCATCATTTAGTCTATAATTAATAATTGTATATTTACAATTATCTAATGAGAGTATGTAATACAGATGGATAATTTGTTCGCTCACTTGAATGATGATGAATAATTTATGGCCATCAATTTATCGATATAAAAAGTTTCACTCCAATATCAATCTTTGTTATTTTTTTTCCCAATGAGGTCCACAATCTATAGCGGAATTAATGATGCTTCTTGTAACATCCAAATGAAAAAGAAATGGTAAAATTAAAACGAAAAATGAATAATTTATAATAACCTACGTACTGGAAGACAACCTACGAGAACTAAGGATAACACAACCAAAAACTACACGAACAATAATTTGAGCTGCTTATGTGGTTTGTTAAAACATATTTCAGATACATATTGACTCTTAATATTTATCATTGCAAGAACTCCGATAATGTCGTATTATTATTCGCTAACTGTTGAAAAAAATCCGAAGACTTTTTGAATAATAATACCTACATAAACTGCCACTGAACAAAAAATGTAGTGCCAGGAGAAAGTTTTTAATATTACAGCAAAAAAAGTAGCGATGCTGCACTAAATGACGCATCAAGGTTTTTAAAAACAAAATTGAATGTCTAGATACAATTTGTGAAAAAATGGACTCCTAATTCCTATCTAGTTTCCCATATCTCAGTCCTACGATACTTGAAAAATTCTCCAGTCATACCAAAATATCTAAAAATATTTAAATAAGATGTAAGATTCTGACGGCAAGGCAGCCACGGTTGATCACAGTGAAAATCTAGAGAGTCTAAATGTAATTTTCTACGCATCGGAAGACCGTCGTCTTTCCGAACAACACAGCCATCTGCGCCATAATGGTGGTGGTTTTCTACGCCGATAGAGCAAATTGGCACCACCACGTCTTGTGCTTAGAGCACTAACTATTGCTTGATCAAAAGCCTCCTTCAATTCTTGTTGAGTTAAAGCAGAGGTTTCAACATAACTCACTGCTCCCAATCGTTGAGCCAGTTGATGACCTTGAATAGCTGTAATTGGTCCCTGTCCATATCTTGCTAGTTGTAACGTTAGTTGAACATCTGATCTTAGATCACTTTTTGTGCCCACCTGAAATTGATAAATTAATTTTATTCGAATACTGATCACACTGTAAGCTTGTATGTTACTGTTACAAAAGAGTGCATTTGAAGCAATTCAAATTGAATGGTGAATGAATTCCAGTCTTTATAGACGAATAGAAAAAAATATTTTGACGCTCAAATTTGCTCATTATTCATGTGGCATTTCTAAAGCAGAATGAATGTTTTTCAGAGGTGACATTAACTGAGATTTAATCTGTTTTGACATGTGAGTACTACTTTTTATTATGCTATGAGAAATAGAGACATTTCAATTAAACTTCAACAAAAGTATGGTAACAATGAAATTCCAAATTATGGTAGGATATCGAATTAAATGTGCTATTAATCATTAGATAAGTTGCCAAAGTTTGCCAATTCTATCTAGAGAGACGAGATTTGAAATTGAGTAGAATTGATAAATCAGATTTATCAGTTCATTGATCGAGAGATTATTCATACTTTATCTGATTTCTATCTCTACTCCCATATGCATTTAACTGGTAAACGGTACAAAGCACTCGAAAATTACTTGATCAAATTCGGAATGATCCCAAACGTTGAAAACGATGTTGTAACTTGTGGTAAAAATCCGCAATCACTAGCGAGATACGAGACATTTTTTATATTTTTCATAAAACAATCAAATTGAAAAATATTACGAATCAATTTGAAATATTTATTGATTTCGAGTACCTTGGAATTTCTGATTAAGTACAGAGTTTGTGCCTTTGATGATATTAGCTCCTGGGCTATGAATGATTTCTATCTGTTTATGTACATATGAGTTTATTTACATGAATTTTCTTTGTTATACCATTAGTAGGTCGTACTCTAAGAAAATACTATAATCTCTTCAAACATGTTAAGATTAGAAAATTTACATGTACCCAACACTTATCTCATTCATACACAGAAGGCGGTGATTTTATAATACAGCTTCATTTCACATATCTTGCTATCTCATATTCATGAATTAAAACAGCCAGATTCTGAAGTTACGAAGTCCTTGAGGCTGTGCAAACATAATTGTATCTCCTATCGTCTTACCATGAAAAATGACAGTGAAAAAAACAATGACTGATACTGATGAAACGGTCTCTACTACGATGTTTACATGGCTTAAATTATTTAAGAATTTGTTCAAACCGCGAATAATACCACTTACCAGAATAATAGGAGCGTTAGGGCAATTTTTTCGTACTTCATCAGCCCACCTTGTTGCCACGCTGTGATAAGATGATGGACATACTACGCTGAAGCAAACTAGAAATACATCTGTTTCTGGATAGCACAATGACCGCAAAGGATCAAAGTCATCTTGTCCAGCTGTATCGCATAGCTGAACATTCACAGGTTGCCCATCCACGTTTACAACCACTGAAAATATCAAAGTAAAATTATTTTTAGCAGTGATCTACTACAAGTTTCAAATTTCAGTGTTATCAAACTCAGTTTATAAGTAAGTAAATTTCACACTATTGATAAATAGGAAGAAATGTTTGCACTAGTTAGTATGTTAGTATGAAAAATAAATCAAGCATCGCACAATAATTAAAGCAATGAATGAGAGATAAAATCCAAATGCAAAGAAGAATATGAATTCATAATGCTTGAGATATATTTATAAATACACATTTATAAATAAAGCATAACTTCAGTCGGTGCTGTCAATCTCACCCAAGTAATCATTGTTCTGTTTAAATGGATGATTAATTAGTGGAACCATAATGATTCCGGATTGTGCAAAGGCCATGCACATTATATACAAAGTTCAACAATCTTTAATCGGAGCTTTATAAATACAGTTAAAGTTTTGTCATCTTCATAACACTAGTACCCTCGACTGATATGATGTCATATAATTCAAAAGTGTGCAGTGTATATCATGTTTATAATATTCTCCCGATAATGCAATTTCGTATTTTTCAATCCAATACTCAAAATTTCCAATGATTCTGGACCAAGAATACTAAGCCTGAAAGACCATCAGAAAATTTGTTATCAACACGTAATTATGCAAATTTTTGAGTTAGCACTCAACAAGAAAAAAAAAATATTTAGAGATCATTCTAATCATCCATCAATCTTTAAATGCAGTCGAAATCGACAGTGCATAGATTTTGTCTAGCACAGTTTCAAATTTCGTAATGAAAAAACAGGTGGAAACGACGTGAGTCCGGGTTCGTATGATAGTTCGGTAAAGTATTTGACAGTTCATCTAAAATATAGTAAAAATGAGCGCCTCAGAAAGAGTGTAATTATAGACGATGAAAATATACGTCTGGGCTAAGGAAGTGGAGTGCAAAGGACTTACCGTTGTAATTATCGAAGGCCGTGGGAACGTATTCGCCGGGGAAACCATTTGTAGAGTACGAAACAACGAGGCTGGTCTTTCCAACAGCACCATCTCCTACGAGAACGACTTTAATCCTACGGTCTAGAGGAGCGTGATCTCCCGAACCATTTTGATTAGATCCTGCGGCCCTTTTCACCTGCATCTGCATCATCTGACCACCCTTTAAGAGCGGTTTCGTCCAGTTCGAGTGCGACGAGGGTGGCATAATTCAACTATTTTACTATCACACGATCCGCTAATAATCACGCTGTATTATATTGCCAATAACCTCCACTAAGAACATGTATGCGAGATGACACATCGACTCGACACCTAATACCTATATTACACTTATTTTACTGCATTGATTCGCTAATCGGTTTTATGACACTTGTGGAATCGACGAGACTCGACCAACAGCCCGAACCCCACTCCAATTCTCCAACACAACAAACTAACAGACTACACGGGCCCAGAGCAGGCCGCAGCCAGGCCGTCCTACGAATCCCACGAATCGTACAAACTCGGAGAAAACAATGGAATGACGAGTCGGATACCGATGGAAACCGAAGGGGGTCGAGGGGGAAATCTGCTGTTCACCTGCCGCAACGGGGAGCCACCAGATGGGTACCTGCGCACCTGCTTCATCACAAAAGTCTTGCCCTTTACTCTTACCAATGTAAGAATTTTTACACATGCACGTTTCTCTTCGCGTGTGTGGTAAGGTTGATGTCTGAAATATTATGAAAGTATACCGCTTGGTGATGGGCAAGGTGGTGGAAAAGCAGATATACATATGTATACCTGTACCATGTTCCTATGCTCACAATCAGCATAATATGAGCGTACGCTCTCCGAACGATTCCAGAGATAGAGAAATCTTTGTAAATACCACAATTTTACCAATCTGTGCTTACAAACCCTTCGAGAGTTTGGAATTATTCAAATGTGGTCTGAAGTATAGTGGCTCAATTGGAAGCAAACTCAACTCTGGCAAGCCACTGAATCCTGAACAATGGCAAATAAAATGTAACACCTCATGCTGACAATGATGCTCGGAAAAAATGGTGCCGGACCGTTGAACCGTAGCTTGCGATGCTCTAATACCTGTCAGCTGCTGTCTATCTGAACGGTTTCAGTAATAATGAGATGTAATTAGCGGATCCATCAACAGGGAATTGTATAACTGTATTCCCCATTTCCGTACATTCTCGTGGTTCTGAAGGCGAGGGATCAATGACATACTGTCAGCTATTCACTTTTCATTCAATCATCGGTTTGGTAATATTATACCGGGGTGTAACCTGTGGATATGATTAATATGATAAAACTTGTAGCTTCAGACAGGATCTTTGCAGGTTTCTTCTTAAAGTTAGCGCAGCTTATCCGCTCCAAGTCACTACGCCGTTCGAAAGTTGTGAAAACATAACAAAGGCGGTCGGAGTTTCAGTATAATTAACGATAACATGGTAAAATAAGATAATAAAAGATTAAAGTGCACATAACATATTCTGCACTACTTTATGAGGGTTTCTTAAACGATAGGACTTACAACTCGTGATCAAAACGGCAGCAGAGAATTAATTATCATTTTGTACTTGACAGCCGTCTTCCGGCCGGTCGCATTGTTTGGTTCGACGTGTGTTGTCAGCTGATAAATACGTGTACGGTCGCTAATAAAAATGTTTTATGTATGTTACATACAAGTATGAAGATGTGCTTCGGAGGTACGTGTCATGTATGAGTTACGCATGCGACTGTGAAGGCGTCCGGCGAATGGTGTACGATCATTGTACGATTGTACCAAATTTGTAACAATTATTTATTACCATTTAATAATTACTATAGTAAATTTATCAACTTCTTATCAAATAAATTACAGAATTCTTCCTATACCTCGGCTATTAATGTTGACGTACGATTCTTTGTCTTTGCATGAATATATCCGGTCGGAGACTTAGTTACATTTTCCAATATTCGACCCTGGTAAAACATAACCTGTCTTTTTGTAATTCCCTTGGCAATCCAATTATCAAAATCCATTTATCCATGTGAGGGATGTCGGTTTTCAGAATTCTGAGATCATCACGGCACGCAAGGTTCGTTTTCTTTCAGATTTTTTTACCGCAGCACTTGTGATAACCTCACTTTGAACTAATTTTATTTTTTAATTTTCTCACAGGAGCTACTATGATCCTGCACACCACCATGGTTTCCTAACAAAGACAAATTTGGCAAAGTTTCGTTACAAACAGATTAGAAATAATGCATCTAGTCCCAGTTCCACCAGTAGTAAGACTAGGATGTGGCATTCTCTTACTAAACGATGGGAATGGACCATCCCTGCTGGAGTCGGAATATCTATACTTGCCATTTTCCAGTGGAGACATTTTTGGAGGCATTCACATGCCGAGAAAGATCCCAGCACTCTCGGACCGATTAATGGGTTTATGGTAATTTTTAGATCTTTGTATAATCATCCGCTTTAATGATCATTTTTTGAATTATGTCTGTCTCCAGGTCGATTGCTACTGCTGCCTTCCATTGAGGATAACCAGCAGATTGTGGGGCTGGTTCGCGAGTATTCCAGTTCCATTAATTTTACGGCCAACTTTTTATGGACTTTATGCCAAGGCCTTTCGTGCCAATCTAGAAGAAATTGATTTGGATCTCACCACGTTTCCCAATCTAGTCGAGTTCTTTGTTAGACCTCTGAAAGATGGTGTGCGACCCATTGCTCAACATGTTGACATAGTGAGTAAAAAATATTTCCATTGAGTATTCTATATCTCATAAGATGAGAGCGTGGAAATCTCTACCAAACTGATGTATAAAATTATTTAGGTTTCCCCCGCAGATGGTAAGGTGCTGCACTTTGGACCTGTGACTTCTTGTCGCGTAGAACAAGTAAAAGGTGTAACCTATAGTCTTCGACACTTTCTTGGCGATCCGAATTGGCCTCGATCGACTACAAGCCTAGAGAAAATTGAGAATGACGACTGTAAATACCTCAGATCACTCTTGAAAAATCCTACCAATCATCTCTATCAATTAATCATATATTTGGCACCTGGAGATTATCATCGTTTTCACAGTCCTACCGACTGGCAGATACGATTTCGCAGACATTTCCAAGGTGAATTTCGCTTTCAGGATGCCTGAAAATTGATATATGCAACATGAACGATAAAAAAGGCCCATCTGATGTACAGCGAAAAAATCTCTCCTACTATTCCTGATGATGTTTTTCAAACTTACAGGAAAACTGCTCAGTGTGAATCCTCGAGTCGCTGGTTGGTTACCGAACTTATTTTCCCTAAATGAACGTGTAGTGTACATCGGTGAATGGGCTGGTGGTTTTATGTCGTACGCAGCAGTCGGAGCGACAAATGTTGGTTCAATAAAAGTTTACTGTGATCGAAACTTAGCAACAAATACTAGAAAATGGCCAAAGGAAAAGCGATGCGATGACGCTAGTTTGGGCTGCACCAATATGTCGAAGGGTCAGATGCTCGGGGAATTTAGGATGGGATCTACGATCGTACTATTATTTGAAGCTCCGCCAGACCTTAAGTTTTCCCTTCGGCGGGGGCAAAGTATTCAAATGGGGCAACCGTTGATTGAATCTAATCGTATCATTGATGAACGACTGCAGTCAATGACCAAATAAAGATCTTCATTATTAGCAGTAAGAATTTAAACTCAAGTTAAACTGCAGTATTGATTTACACCGCTTTTTAACGTAGATACCTTTAACAATAAGATATCATTTCGCAACGTATGTAACAAACGATCGGCTTATTACTCTCAGAGTTACCTTGATATGACTGTATATATGATAATATGATATCAATGTGCCATTGCCTGTACAAAGAAAGACACGAAAAAAATCGATTTTTAAATGAAAACTTTCGAATTTTTAAATGTACACTTGTTGAGTGCCTAACCCGATTGGTAATACCGTTTGTCGATGAACGAGGGGTGGAACTTAGCTGCACGTCGATAAATGAGGGGTGGAACTTAGCTGCACCATTTGTGACTACGTTGTTATGGGCAAGGGGTAAGTATGTTTTTTTTATTTCATTTTTTCTTACTAATTGCTCGCTAGGTAGCGGTAGGTGTCACAATTTCTGGTTTCCCGGGCATGAGCATTCCGTTCCAGGATTGAGGGCCAGAGGGTGGTTTAGAGGGAGGAAACGTCCCGGGAGGCTGAAATGAGATGTGCCGTAGAGACCCCCGGGGAAATTCTACTCCTTCGCGATATAATGATGAAAATAGTGTCACTTTATTGTTAATTCAACTACGTTTGTACAATATCGATGAATTGATACGAAAAGTAATTAAAAAAAAATTGATATATATATGCAAATTTTAGACTATAAAAATAAAGGATTTTCTGTTGAGTAAATTTGCAGACACCATACGTCGTTTGGTACGTGGGAATATTCATTGCGTGTTTGCTAATACATAATACAGTATACACATAATATATTATGTATATTACGCGTGCATTGATTACTGCTAACAAGGTATAATCGAGTTTGGGATTCAAAAACTAGATGTTATAGTAGACCAATGAAATTAAACTTTGCGACTCTTACAGTTCTATTTTACATTTTTGGCGAGGTGCAATTATTGGGTTCAATGGAAACAAATGTATGGATTTGAAATGTAATTAGAGAAAACATCCAGTAATTGTTCCGCATTGTGTGTATCGCGGGAATTTAAAACGATGATAATAATGCGGATTCTCGTTCCATGCGAAGTAATAAATTCTTCATTCGAAACATGGTACAACCGGCAATCAGTCAAATAATCGCGCTATCGCTTCGACTGTCTCGATATAATTCATCTTTTCTATGCGTATTGCTAAATTATATTCGAATGAAAAAAATTACGCGAAGTCCTGTAATACCTTGGCTCTCTTTTACTCTGATAGAATATTGACGATAACATCATGAATTAATAGCCAGTTGCCCAAGCACTGCGTGTGTAGACCTTAATTGTCTAGTATTAAAAAGTTTAACTCGATATCTTTTACCTTGCAGAGTCTGCCCTGGAAAACAAAACCTTCGATCATTTGAAAAACCAATAAATCTTATACGTTGTCCGATAACTATACCCACACCAATTGAAATATGTATTGAATTTGAAACTCACTCAATATACCTGTACATTTTTAAAAATAAACAACGAGATCAGAATAAGAATTGAGAAAGAATAAAGAAGAGAAAAAAAAATTGGTGTGACGATGTGTTTCAGGCTCTATAATTTGTAAAAGTGCTTTACATATAGGGACGCGCTATGCTCGGTGAACTAGAAGTGGGAAAAGTATGAAAATTGAAGAACGTAATTTTCTGAATGCAATTCGAGCGAGCCAGTGCTTATTTTTGGCTGTATGCATATCACGAGGAGCCGCTGAAATCACCTTATCCGAACCTACGCTACAAACAGAATCCGCGGTAACACCGACTACTAGACCCGGGCAAACTGCTTTCATTACAGGTAATCTCATACACAATCTCGCCGTAATATCTTTTATCATAATTTACTTCACCCACCTTTTGCACACGCGAAAAACTACTTCGCTGTTTTTGAGATAACGCCAACCCACATAGTGCCGTTTTCGAATCTTTTTGTAGCGGACATGAGTATACGTGAAATATTATTCGCTCAATCATCGTGCATAGCTATCGCATCGATCGAATTCGCAATTCGCCGTCTATTTGGAATTCGATTTCGCATAAAATTGAACTTGAACCATTGGGTGAAATGTTCTATTGACAAAACCGAGAATAGAAAAAAAAAAAATAAGCATTCTTCGAATCACGGATTTCTGTTTTGTGATATGTAAAAAAAGGTTTCGACTCAATAAAAATGATTTTTTCAATCAAAAAAATTAGTTTCTCTGTCATGAGAAAAAGCGCGTGGTCCTTCGAAATTGGATTTTCTACCCTGAGCATATATAGCGAATGAAATTCGAATCAATTCCGGACGAACTCCGGCCAATATACGTATACTGTATGCAGGATGTATAAAGGCTATACATATGTATACACTGTATAGTGTATAATGTGTAAATATCATCAACAGGCGGCAGAATAGGCCATCAAGCAATCTTACCTGTTGAATATCTTAATCTCGTTAGATCCGCGTACTCCAAGTATAAACCGACACACATTTATACGTACCTAGACACAAGAGTCTAATAGAAATTTATAGCCATAATTCGAATTTTCTAGTCCAGCAGCGTGTAATAAACGCGATACGTTTGCGCACGCGATAATGAAATATATTATAATATGAATCATGTTGCATTATCCATAACATAAAACCGCTATAATCTATCATCTCCCGATGAATCTATAACTATTGGATATAAATTTAAGAAT
The DNA here is from genome assembly GCF_917208135.1 of Athalia rosae. Lineage (NCBI taxonomy): Eukaryota > Metazoa > Arthropoda > Insecta > Hymenoptera > Athaliidae > Athalia > Athalia rosae. The sequence continues at coordinate 29,635,769 of NC_064026.1, read as the reverse complement.
TGACTCACTGGGTGAAAAAAAAAAAAAAAACAATTTCCATGTAGAATGGCGATGGATTTCCGAAGAAAGATACAGCACCGTTGAATCTTGGAGCCCGGAGTCACGGCTCGACCATGCTTTCTTTTCGCATAAGGGTGAACAGTGGCTGTACGGAGGGCATATCAACGCCAAAGATTATTACGATCTCTGGTTGGCAAGTGGAAATGAACCTTGGACAAGAATACCACTTCCTTCAGGCCTTATTCAAGCTGGACCACCAAAACGAGCCGCTCTCTGTGTAGTCGGTGGTATTCTGGCTTTATATCCTCTCGCGGGAGACACCGTCTGGCTTTTAGACGTTGACGACAACGTATGGACGGCTTTCGTGTGCTTTGGTAGCTCGGTAGTCGCGGCAAATGGAACCACGAAAAATTACTGCCCAGGTACGGACATTGAAATCTCGACTCGACCAGATTTTCACCCTCCTCATCATTTTGTTGGTCTTCAATAGGATCGATTAACGCATCATCAACTTTCTTTCACGATTTTTGAAAGCGATCAAAAAATTTAGCGCATCAATTACAATTTTCAAAAAAACCGTCGACATTTCCTGGACCAAAATCGTGAATCATTTTTTCCACAATTTTTATTGTTCAGGAAATCCAGGAGAAAACGCAATATCGTGGTGCGATGCGGGAGAGGGTCGTCTCTTCGTTTACTCGGGAAACGTTACTTGGTCATTCAGTTTGTCGTCACCCCACTGGCTGAGCCATGTCATCCCTCAATCGGAAGCCTCCCGTTTATCTCGTTGCGGTTCAACGATTCAGGCGGGTCTGGCAGAGAGTGAAAAGTCAGGGTTGTATCTTCTTTGTGCCGAGGATGATTTTGGGGTCAGAAACGTTCTGAGACTGAAAGTAAATCAGAATAAGGGAGTCGAGGTCAACGATTTGGGGAGCCTCGCTCTACCTCAAGGTAACGTGTCGAGTCTGGGAATGACCGTTGCTATTTGCGACGAAATCGTTGCTCTGGTTCTTGCGCAAGAAGATAATCTTCCGGTTTGGGTTATCGACAACGAGACCGGATTCCTCGTGAAAACCGGAAACTCTTGGGTGGGACAAGCGCTAAAATGGTAGGTATACGTGTACCTGTAACGTGTGTTATTTGTTATAATGTAAATTTATTTTTATCTCCTACAGGATGCACATATATTCGGCTGTGGATTACACGGTGACTTGTGGGGGGAATACTTACAGGCTGAGAAACCCTCGAATACAACCGGAAGTGACTGAGCCTGCAAGAAGGAGAAAATATTGGCCGAGCAGAAGAGGGAGCTTTCAGATGAGTCTTATAGAGCTCGGTGAGCTTATAAAGGTCGACCAGGATGGGCTACATCTGTATCACCGTCGAACGGCAACCGAGGCTTTGTTATTTTTCGCGCTGAGCCTTCTCATGTTCTTAACTTTTGGCGTCGCTTGGTTTTTCAAAAGGTGAGAGACTGCTTTCGACCCTCTTAGAATTTTAAATTTAATTCATTAAATATACTCTCAACGATCCATGGCTCAAACTTACCTTATAAATTACGTATAATTAGGAAATTAACGCTGATTTTGTAAGGAACTTCGTAGAATTCGCTAAGTGAGAGAACGTGTATAAGTAGTCGAGTGGAAATGTCGAATCGATTTTCTTTCCTTTCTCCAAAAGTGCCTGTTAATTCTTCGCGGATATAAAGTCAGTCCGAACGAACTGCTCTGGTGATTTCTTTCGCTCAAATTAATTTCAAAACGGTTAACAAACGATTTTTAGTCGGGTGGGGAAAAAAGGAAAGAAAAAAAAAAAAAAAAAAACCTATTCTTATCAACTACGAGCATTCTCTCTGGTGAAATGTGGGGCTATAGGATGTACTTGACCCTGGATGTTTCTTGACACTGAGACTCTTCGCCTGTGGCAGGTGCGTGACCATCCCCACGGTTCCGAGAGGTTGGCCCGGAAGTTGGGGAAGGCCAACGGGTTTGGGGGGTGTTCGAGATTGCACGCCAACGGCACGCTACACCCCAATACCTCGAGGAGAAATTGGATTGACCACTTGATAGCAGTTCACAAATTCTCTGCCAAGTTATTCCCGGTATAAATGTTTGTATAAAGTGTCGTTATTAGATGGAATAATAGATATGGTACATAATTATGTATATTTGTGGAATTTGTTTCTATGGACGTAACCATATAATTAACGATAATTAACGAGAGTGTGAATATTTGTCAAATACCATGAAAAATGCGGGACATTTATTGTACTACAGGACATGATTTCTTTATGGTATTCTATCTTGACACATTGCATATGACGCATATCAACGTAAAATGAATGAAAAAGTCTCCTTATTTTTTACCTGCATCACAACAAAGGTATGTTGAAATTGCGATAAAAATTCATGAGTAATGTATGTCGTATTGTAAGAAAATAAAAGCACGTATTTACCAATTACCCCGATGTTTATATATCTACTGATAAAGCTTGTGGTTATTATTTGAAATTAAGTTTCAAGCTGTTCGGAATTTTCGAGTATCCATGAATGGTCTGAAAATTTGACAAGAGTAAAATTATACGCGAAAAAATATTGAGAATGCGGTCAAAGCCGAAAGATAATAGGATAGGCGTATAAAATTGTATACTGTTTCAAATATACACTGGGGAAAAGCGGTTCATCGGAAATCGATATAAATGTACGATTTGCGAAACTTGATACATTATATCTGCTGCATACCGTATCATATACCAAAGTGTATCTGGTTCGGAGTTCAGAGATTCAATAATAAATGGCAACACCAACATATGGTTCGCGTGGGTCGATGCGTCACTCGAAATGACCTACGTATACGTGGCCCTTACTTTTACTCTGTCTATATGTTGGGTATATAAATATATGTATATCCTTAGGGTGGTTTTTATTTCGGATATCTTCGAATTTTCATGCCCCAGGAGCTCCAAAATTTGGAAATATTCAAAAAGAAATCGATGAAATCGAATAACAAGAGGTTTCGTCACTGAATATTGAATTTTTTTTCAGTTAAGCTAATTGTTCAAAAACATTTAAGCTCGGTAGGCTTACAGACATATGTCTTTTTACAGATTCTTGGGTATGTTTAGTTATTCGTGAGAACGAAAATAATCAAATAAATGAAATAAACGAATGGAATTTTCCGACGAGCACATAGCAAGTATCACATATTTACTACGTATATAGACGCCCCCATGAAGGTCAACGGTTCATGCATGTTGTATCATAGTCGGAACAAAACTTCGGTATATATGAATACTAAATGTAAATGCGACAAAACATCCTGCCGGATTATTCTACAGACCTCTTAATATTTAATTACTTTCACTTTTCCCCGCCCGAGAGTTGAGTGCTTCTTCAATATATTTTTAACAACCTGCCGCAACAATTTACCGTTGTGTAGAATAAAAGACAGCGCAGCTCGTGGTTATCTTATCACGCGTGGGAAAAGAGCTCAATTAACAATGCCTGGCGGGTTACATAATTAATCGAGGCGAACGTGATCTCGGGTACCGGCGACCCTCTCGCGCGAGCTTTTTCATCCCCTTTTTTAATTCTTTAACGAATCTCTCGAATATCAATATTAGTCCGGTTCGTACGACGTTTAACGTGTCACCGAGCTTCACCCTATATGTAAATAGAAACGTAAAAGAAGCCCCAAAACGTCATTGTCGATACCTTGGGAAGACGCCGCGGCGCAGAGATCTCCCTTATTTTGCCGTATTGTTTAGCTCCGATCGTACCCTGAGTTTCAGAAAGGTAGGCAGCTAGGTAGGTAGCTAGGTAGGTAGCTAGGTAGGTATAATAACGTGGATCGTTGCCTGTTCGCGTTGTATTGATCTTGCCTTCCCGGTGACCATCTAGGACGTAAAGAAGTTGATAGCTGGAAACTTGTTGCTGCGTAACGTTGACTCCCATCACCTGCGTCTGGAATGGGATATTTTTTGTTTGTCAAACAAGTGTACAGAGTACCTGGTAAACTGAGATAATCAAACTGTCCTCGGAGCTTACTAAAAGTCCAGCAAACCGTTGAAACTTTTTCGCCGAGACCGAGGCTGGGCTCTCCTTATTTCAGGGGTTGAAGTCGAAAGATGAGGTTCCAAAAGGCGAGCGAAATGTTTTCCTTCGTGGGTCGTCATCGCACATTGTTATCGTCTCAAAGAAACAGGTGCGAATTTTCGCAAGAACTCAGTCTCACGGCATAGGAATACGATACGCAAAAAATTCGCGAAGGTCTGTTGATGATAATTCAACGCCGCAATGCACGCTCAACACCGTGAAAACATTTGAAATTAATGAGGGAGTTCAGGCGTAGGTACATCCATGGTTGAAAATGAACGTTTATTGAAAATTGACATACGACGATAACAAAATGCCAGAGGTTCAACTATCTGTATAGCTTCCTAGCTAAATTATTGAGCAAACTCTACCTTTACAAAGCGTATCGATGAACTTAATCACCTGACGATATTCACGATCGAAATACACCAAGTTGAATCTGTTACAACTTAGCGAAAGTATACGTATACACGTAACATGGATGTATAAAATTTATCGCCACTTACGTGATATTAAAAACTATCGTGTTGCGCGTTCAATTAAGGCGCCAAGGGCAGCAGCTACAGGGGTTGCGTGGAGTCGGTTATTTTCTTTCCGCAGAATTAAGTCGGTGGTGCCCCGTACCCTTGCGACCTTGGCACCAATGAGGGAGTCGGAACCGGAGCTTTGCGCTGTACTGTGAAACCATCAGCCATCGAGCAAAGAAGGACGGTTTAGTCAGCACCGCGACGTCTGCGGCGTAGGGCGCGCTTAAAATCGAGGCTTGATCAAGTGCTGAAATGGGGCCAGATGGGGGGAGGTGGACATTTTCGGGTGACCTTATCCATCAGGAGAGAACCCGGGGCTGGTCCAGTATACTGCAAAATGGAAACTTCGGCAAGATTTCGACAGTTAAAAACAGTTAAATTAAGTTGTGAGGCCAATTACAGACTTGACATCAGTTTCAAGCCACCCCAACTGCTACAGTGAGCATATAATTAGTGATTTTTATGAAAATACTATTTTCAAAATACTATCACACGTTATATTCACTAACCAGCTGTCGAGGGTAATTTAGTTTATGAAAAAAAAATATGTATATTATTACATCGCCTGACGCATTAAAACTTGTAAGATTTATAATTGCATGGCATTTCCTTGGAGTATAGGCTGGTTTGCGGATTATACTTGTTATACATATTTGCATGTACGTATATCGCCTTCGTTCATAATTATAATTCTACTCGATACGAAGAGGTCAGTTGATTTTCTGTGCCCGCTATAGGGTAACTTTTTATTACAACCGCGTTCGACTTAGAATTAGAATTATAATTAGGTTTATTTGGAAGAAAAAATTTTCTCCACCTCCGCAGTAATATTCTGCAAGGCACGTGGCCAGAATCTACAAGCAATGCGGTAACATCCGACAAGAAATTGCGCGCCCTTGTGAATAAGTCAACATTATAGTTTATCACCTCTGTTATTTTTAGTTGTAATTTCAAGAGGCTTCGAAATTACTCTCATTTCCTTAAAATTCATTTTTACCCAATATACGCGGACTTTGTTCAAGTCACATTTATAATCATATACTTCATGCAGCGCTCGTATGTATATTATTTCACTAATTGAGATCCGTATAACCGACAGCATTTTCTGAACTTAAATTTTTCAATGTATTTTATAGATTCGTTGGTAAATCTGCGCATTCATGCGGCAGGATCGGGTGGGGGTAGTGCGGAACAAAACGCGGAATTTTTCATAAATCTTCCCGTATACTTATACGTTTTTTCAGCGTCTTGATTCTTTCGTTGTTTTTTTTTTTTTTTGTTAATTATTTTTTTCACGATTACGATACATTATCAAGGGACTGAATTCGCATTAAAATTTAACTTCATAAATATGTATCGCGAGTATAGTGACCGGCAGCTCCGGGGAGGGTTGGATATAGATTTGTGTACTACAGATTATCGATCCACCGATAGGCGTATTAAATTTCTGAAAAAATCGATTTCAATGAACCTGCTTGCGATCAGCTTACGCATTGTTTGGTATTTTACTTTAATGTCTCCATTAGCGAGGCTCAGCAATTTCAGACCACTTTTCAAAGCCGACGGTATTAATTGTTCTTATTGTACTACAGTATACAGTACAATACGCAAAATTCGCTTCATCGATCTTTCGCTTATAATTTAACCGCACACGGTTATTACGTACGATTTCTATAGGGCCACAATATTCTACTTTAGAACGTGTACAATACGTACATTAGTAGTAAGATCCCCGTGGTGATACGCGTGTAGTACGACTTCTTGTGTGTAGTTATCGATATCCGACCTACACGGGCCGATAGTCTGAATTTTTCATAAATTTCACCCACGACCCGATAAATTTAATAACCCCCGCGGAGACTGAAAGAGAGGTAAAAAAAAAAAATAATAAATAAATAATCATGAATAAATAAAAATAAAAACAATAATACACGAACCAAGGGGACGCGAAAAAGTCAAGGTGACGCGTTTTTATTCCTGCACAGATTAGCTGACCCGATTATACGTTCAATAGATGTGATGACGTGCGTATAATAAAATACATACATATACCGGCAAATTATACATTGTACATTGTACAATATAAGGGGGGAGAGGGGCTGAGCGGATCGTTTCAGCCATATTCAGATTATTCGTTCGGGCTTATTTGAGGGATGAAGATTTACCTGCGAAGGCGAGCAAGCGTTCAGGAGTTAGCGCTAGACAGACTCGTCGGCGTTAATCTGCTGAATTTTCGTTTTCATTATCCGCTTTTGTTTACCGACCAAAAACAGGGGTAGGATGTTTACGATAATTGGCTAATTATACTCAGCTATTTGCACGCGTGAGTATTAAAATTATTTTTACGAGCGACGAACGGTGGCTTCAAATATTTCCACTGGTGCGAAATGAACTAGACCGATACTATTTATAGAAATCACGACCGCAATGCTGTAACGAAATAGCTGACAATAAATCGATCTGTCAATCTGAATTTTAGTGTATTCTTGGAAACTGCGAGTTAAATCAACAAATTTAGCGTACGCCAAATGTCATATGGACATAAAGTTATAATTAGGTAACGCTCGTATTCTATTTTGCACGGAATTACGTATCGGTTATAAATTGTCGAAATTATTCTATGTGTACCCCACTATAATGCGTCGTAATTCCACTAATTAAACCTGATCAATTTTGAAGATCGTTGAACGAGTTAATTCTTTTGATAAAAATTTCAGGACATTGACAATCGGTGGGAAACAAATTGAGGCTGTCGAAAGAGCGAGAGATGGTACGGCATGTGCTTACAGTGCTTATCACAGTACCGGGGGTGTTATAGCCAGTAACAGAGGTCATCGGGAGGAACTGCAGATTGCAATGAGAGTCTTAGGATCTGGGTACCTGACAACTTGCCTCCAAATAAAATACTACCGAGCTGGTGATCAGAGTCACTGCGAGTGGGGTTCACGCCTGCATTGTATAGAACTGGATTGTTCGAGTGTCGAAGGAAGATTGGTAACGGTTGACAGAGAGACGTACAGAAAATTGGGCATCGAGTCTTAGCGTTTCATTCTGGGGAGAGATACGTTTTATTATAATGTAGTATTACGTCAAGCTAAATTATTACGTAAAATCGCGATTTTATTTGCTCACGATTGCGGGCTGTGTTATATTATAATTATTATTGTTATTATTAATTAGGTAAATGGTAGATTTTAGTATTACGTGATAACATGATACACTGTCATATACCATATAAAAATAGGTTGACTTTTCATTTTTTTAGTTAGCAAGAAATAAATGGAGACGAGGAAAATTCCTCTAAGGATTTGCCAAGTTAACTACAATGAAAATATTACTCAAGATTATGCCCTGGACAAATTTACCTCGATATATTATTATCAATTATTTCCTAGTCATAGTCAATATACGTATTAAATTTAAGATTAATTATAAGCCGCATTTTTACAAATAACCGAAATGCCTCGGAAAAAAAAACGAAAAAAATGATATACATAGCAGAGAGCATGGCGATATTCATTGGCACAACAAATTAGAGATCAGATATAATTAATAATCTTATTGTAAACCCATTCAATCTATTTTTCACTACTGACTGTAAAATGCAAATGGGTAACGTTGGCTCATGGGTTTAATATAGGTGATAATTTGTAACGTCATCGTGATCCGCACATCGTTACAGTTTGTACGTAGTATTAATTAGAGAGGCCATTTTTAATTATTTATTTAACTATTTTTTTTTTTTCTAAATAATACCGAAGATGAAAAAATAAATTTCACGAATCTTGATACATTCTTCACACTGCAGCTTTTAGAATCAGTACTGTTTGAATAGGACCAACAGTCAATGAACAACGACCAACTAGTGCCTCTACGCTTAATGATTGTGGATTTATACCTATTATTATCTGTTTGAACTAACACGATTGATATTTACATATTATACAAAAAATATACTAAAATATATGTTGGGAAAAGCAAAAAATGTTACTTACCTACATAACGGTAATGTTGGTTTTGTCCCAAGTTTCTGATCCAAATAAGTGGGTAAATCATGAGTGGGAATCAGTGCGTAAATATTTTTAGTTTATTGGATATTGGAGTCATTAGTAATACATCATTCTGTATTCAGTTTTGATAAAAAACAAAATCATAAAATTGCTCGGGGAGACCAAATCTCAACAAAACAGTAATTCTATAGGTAACAAAAATAATTATTATTTATTAAACATTTCATCTCTTCTAATCCGATACCGAGATGAGCTTTAATGACTTAGAATGTGGGGGGAATGTAATTCAGGAGTTTATTTTTCAACTCTACATTGCCGAGTTTTTCGACTCTCGGTTTGAATTTTGAGCACATCTTACTTGTTTCTTTCAAATTCATTCCCACATGGTGTAAAGCTACGGTATACATAACAGGGCTCCAGTTTTCGCTGACGGTACCTCTCGCCAATGCAGTTAGATAACATTCGACCAATGAAATGTCTTCTTCAATTGGGTATAAATATTCTTCCAAAGGTATTGCTAATTTTTTCAACGGGGTTCGTAATGATCGTAAGACCGCAGCATGTTCGGACCATAATAATCTTCTGTAATGTACGTCATGTCGTTGCGCTAGGGGCACTAATAAAGCCATACCGAATCCTTGATCTCCGTACGAAGTTGCGGCAAAATGTTCGCACAAAGCTGTGAATGAATCTGTAAACGAGCTCAGTCCTGGGATTTCAGAATCCAAGTTGATATTCTTGTAATTGTTTTCTACAAGATTCGTCAAAACTTTTGTCAGCAATGGAGATATTTCATTGTCCAGAAATAAAGTATCGCATAAATATATGAGGAGTAATCGACTGTACCTCAAACTAGGGGATAGTTTTGCCACCAAATCAGGGAAAATTAATTCTAAACTGAGGATAAGTTTTACCGGTTTAACGTCCTTCTTGCTATATTGATTCTTGCATTCTGCGTATAAATTCACAAGCGGAAGGTAAAGCCAGTCCTTTGGCAAAGCTGCGGTTGTCCAGGATCTTATATGCATTATATGACGTTTGTAATAACGTACTAGGACTTCTAAAGACTCCGAATCGATCCCAAGATGAATCGGTGTATTGTCAAAATTCATATGGTATAAATCGTGACCTAAGGTGTCCATTTCAAATTTGTCTTTGGCCAACGCAGTGTACAGCATTTCTTCGACGTGTAACGGGGCATCAGCAGGTAAGGCTGATACCAATTTTATGGATAATTTCCAAATAGTTTCTTTCATTTCACCATCTAACGCGTCTCCCAACAAATTTCTACCTTTCACTATCGCTGTTACTAAAGATAATTCTATTCGTGTATACCAACTCCTTTCTAAGCTCCATTCAACTTTTTCCAACTTGTGAATGTACTTTCTAAGTTGAGGTTGTTTGAAAATCATGAAGATTTCCGTTTTACTCAAAGATTTTGATAGATAGGTGAGAACCGTTGCCAACAAAGGTATACAACTGTTGTACGATACCGCTGGCAATAGTCGACCCTCGTGTGACAGAACACCGAGATTAGGTAGGGAGGTTGGCTCTCTTGTCTTAACTTCTGTAAGTCCACTGAGTAGATTTGAGCTGGAACTGTATAGAGGAATTATATAATTGTCTGTCATTCACATTAGCCGTAACGATCTCTGCTGTAACTGCTTGTTTTGCTTACCACAAAGTAGAAAATATGTTCCTTTGAGTAGAAAATATGTATTGAGGATCTAGCAAAGGTTTCAATAGCGAAATATCTCCAACTGCCATTAGGGTCATGGCGACAAGTTTTGTGCTGGCCCACTAAAATTGATAGATTAAAATATTGATTGCTTCTATACGACGTTTGAGTTGCGGTTTTAGGTGATATTAAATGGGTCTTACGGTTGGAGATGGAATTGATGCCAACTGTGTGCTCCACTTTGAAAGTAGCGTTGCTAGGTGTATAGTCAAAGAAGGTTCATGTTGGACAACAGTTATTAATGCCGCTGCATGTTCGCAGGCCAATTCAGACGTGGAACCTATATCGTGATTACTGAGCAAATTTCTCAGTTTAGATACTAATGTAAGTTGTGCACCACCCACACTTTCTAATCCTATACCATGAACCAGCAACAATTTCCAGAGTCGGAAGCTTTCGATATCTAAATTTATACCATGTTTACTGGAAACAAGAATATCAAATAATGTAACTTTGACTTTGAGAGCGTTCTAGAAGTTTCAAGTATTTTCTCTTACCCGGAATCGCCAGTGATGTACGATAATAGAGAATTCAGAATTTTGAGATCATACAGCCTTTTCGCAATCAGCTCACCACCGTAAGTAACGAAAATTCTACACAAGCGAATAGCAGCTAAGACGGGAACTCCGTATGCGTCATTTATGGTGCTATCCGAGACTGAAAAAAAAAGGTCACCGAAAGTCGATTAAAATTTTTCTCATCTTATGATTAAGACAGTAATCGAATTAATTGAAACTAAAATTTAATAACCACCTAAGCGATCAGTTGTCAGTGGGATAAAATATTGAACAATAGTTTCCAGTAATTGCGGAGTGCAAGCAATTTCCAGGGCTGCCTTATGAGAACTCCTTGCTATACGCGCTAAAACTTCTAATGCTGCTGTAACTCCGGTCGGTGGGGGACGCATTTCATTCAGAATATACCTGGTCATGAAAAAAGACTTTAAAACTCGAGCGTTCACTGATACTAAAAGTGATATCGTAAATCTCCAGAAATCTTTACCTTATCCGGAATTGGATGTCTGATCTAATGGCGGCAGCAATGAGGTTGTATTGTGCGATTTCATGATCTTTCAGACTAGCTTCATCCGTGACATTCATTGGTGGGGCCCTTAAAAAAGGCTCTTTAACTTCTCCCAGACCCACTAGTCTATCCAGGCATAGCTCATCTGGCTCGCTGAATAAGAATGATCGAAGCGCTTGCAAAGTTGCAGTAACAACTGCGACAGAGGAATCATCCAATGAAAATCTCAATAACAAGAAGATATTTTTTTCATTCAGAGTGGGCAGAAGGGGGGGCTGCAAAACTTGGTCATAGAACCCCTGGCGACTTTTTTCCATGATATTTGCTAAGGTATTGAGAGCCATACAACGTTGTTGCTGTGTTGCCGATCGACTTAGTTGTAATAACTCTTGAAGAGAATACCCTGGACGTTCAGGCTCTTCTCCGTGGTGATGCAGGCCTTTGTCGATAGTTAGACTTTCATCTACGTACGGAAGCAACATTCCTGCAATACAATTATCGAGTATGATAATTCTGTTCGCAATCAATCTATTTCGTGAAATAGTCGAATTATGATAATTCTCCAATTACTGAAATGTGAGCTTTGAGTTGTCCTACTTAAAATACCGAAAATAATGTACATACCATTAAAATCAAAGCGAGCGTTATATGGTTGCTCTGGAGAAGAATTGTTCGTTGTAACTGGTACATCTTCCATCCATTTTAGTTTGTCCGATTCTATCGTGTCCATGTGTACCCAACCTTTTTGTTCCACTTGTTGAATAATTTCAGCTGATGGCTCGGGTATATCTGTAGGCAATAGTCCGTCGTAAGTTTCCTTGTTTGGCTCTGCCATAATTTCACATTTTGCAGACTCAGGAATTTCTCCTTCTGTTTTTGCATCAGATGGTTCAGTGTCCATTTCTACCTCTGAGCTGTTGACAACTTCTATACTTTCTAATTTTTTCTTTTTTCTAGTTTTTATAAATTCTATCAAAGCTGGATCCAGCATAGTTTGCAGCTTCAGCTTTTCACTCATTATTTCCTCTGGATCCATCTGATTAAGCCTCTGAATATTAGCGTTATGTATTTCTGTTGCCCATGGACCTTCGACTAACACGCTGTTGTGCCTATTCAATGAACTCTCATAGTTTTGTTTGATTGATTTTGTTGAGGTCAATTCTTGCATAGATACTTGTTGTGAAAATTGACTGTGCTTGCTATCTGGCTTCTGCAAATGAAAGAAACGAAGCAATAAAACTAGTATTCAGGACTATAGAGTCGGTCTTATCCAGATTCATAAATTTCTTTAAGACTCACATGTGTCCCAGAAATGAAAACCTCAGGAAATCCAGTCTTAGATATATTTGATACTACTGTATCATCAGAATCAAATGTTGGAGGTATATCAAATCTCCTTTCTACAATATTTCCTAATAGTAGAATAGACGACGATACCGATAAGTCTGTATCCAAACTGCAAGGATTTTCTACAATGTCACCATGCACTTTGGCTTGATGTGCATTCGGGTATACCATCTCATCTCCCCGTTGTGACGTTGTTATTCCTTGTACTGGACCCTTGAGCCGCTTACGTTCTGAAAATTTTGATCGTGGTCGACCGGTAGGCTTTGCATTTGTCTCAAGGCTATTAGCTGGCCGTAGGTTTATAACTTTTGCTGCTGGTTTGACATTAGATTCATGAAATTCTTGCTGCATACGAAATAGTTCTTCTTCACCGTCACTAGGTTTAGGACGTTTCAGAGACACAGGTTCCATAATTTTGTATTTATTAGTTAAATTAATGGTAAAATAGTGTCTGATGATAATGATCTTCTAACAGTGACTAAGGTCGATGTAAATGTATTAATAATTCAAACACTCCTTTGCAGGTTAACTTCAAACCCACTGTATTCCAATTGTAGGTTAGTGTTCCATTTTCACATGTTTATTTTGCAAACGAAAATTGAACGACCAGATTGTTTGTGCGAGTCCCCGATAGTTGGTACGTACATACGTCAGTCATGCCATCAGTCAGTCAGTCAACGCTCAGTCACACGTTTTTTGAGCTAGGATATTTCAGCAAAGGTTGATTATTAAAACATTCACATTGTATTTAGAGAATAACAAAAAAAAGATAGTTTCTCCATCAGACAGTATGATAAATATATTGCGAAATGTTAAGAACATAGTTTGAAATTTGAAATTTTCAACTTCACGCTGCTTGATTGTTTCCATACATTTGCGAGTTTTTCCCGCTCGTGCGAGTCTGTTTTTAGTGTTGTTCGAGAGATAAGATTATAATGATGAACGGTGTGTTTTGAGGATCAAGCAGATCGGTATCATCATCTCAAGCGATTATTAATGGAATCCTGACAGTAGCATCGTTTTTGGAAGTATGGGGAACATTTAGAAGGTATGGGGCAAGCCTTTCAAATTACCTTCACAATCGATTCGTATGTTATCTGTGATCGCAATTACCCACCAAAATCAAATATATCAGTCTTGAAGTATGTATCTCTTACATTATCATGTTACTGACACAATGCCAAGTCTTTATTCAAGTTCCTTCTTATCCAGCTCCATGTCTTTGGATTGCAAAAGTTCTCCCATTTCTTCAAAAGCCGCACATTCTCTACTGTCTTTTGTATGATGTGCAATAATTCCAGCAGCCAATGCGTCTCCAATAATATTGATGGTAGTCCGAAAGCGATCACTACGATACCATTTGCAATTTTAATAAGTTCAACTAAATAGCCGCAATCAATGATATTTTCAGCCAATTCAGCGTTATAAATAGTTTGATTATAGTTACACTAGACTATCGATAGCCACAATGAGCATCACATCTTCCGCTGGAACTCCAACTGAATTCAATACCATCACTAACATAACATACCCTCCATTCGGCAGACCAGCTGCACCGATACATGAGACCGTACAAGTTATACTGCGTAAAAGACAATCATTAGTTAAATTGTGTCAGGTCTTGAATTTTTTTACTCTGGATATGGAGAATAGAAAATAATAGTAGTTGCACATCTTAACCTGATTGCTATTATTCTAGCTAATGAAAAATCCAATCCTCTCAATTGAATAATAAAAATAGCTCCTACAGATTCATAGAGTGCAATACCATCCATATTTATTGTAGCACCAATTGGGGCAATAAATCTGGTCACTTTTGGATCTATGCCTATTTTGTCTAGACATTGGATCGTCATCGGCACAGTAGCTGTACTGTAATAATTGTAGTATATCATAATCTGAAGATACGAATTGCCCAATCTACAACCATCTGCTGTATACATGTAATGCAACAGGTGATACAATGATCCAATTATTTAAACAAATTTTGAAACAATTACCTCGACGATGTTCCAAAAGCAGTTATAATTGCAGGGCCAATTTTTGAAATAATTTTAAAGGGCGATTTCCTTGTACAGGTATAATAAATCAGAGGCAAGATAATAAAACCATGAGTAATCAAGCCAATGAACACTGTTAGGACATAGATACCTAGTCGTGCAATCATTACTTCAAAATCTTCTATGCTGAGAATCTTTCCCGGTATAATAAAAAGCACAGCAACAGGAGCCATCCTGAAATGTGTTAAATATTTGATATTCATCAGTTCTCAGTAGTCTACAGTAATGATCAACTTCAAAATCTTGAAGAGCATTTGGCTCTAACATTCTAAGTGAATATTGTTTTCACAGTCGTGTGACAGTACTGATTATTTGCATTATCATTGACGAACGTACTTCACCACCCAATTCATGATGAGCATTGTAACGTCTGAAAGTGTGTTGAAAAAATCCAATACTGGTTTCCCTCCAGGTTCCATTTTTCCTAACGCAAGTCCCAGTACCAAACTGAAGAAGACGAGTCCCAGAACATTAGTGCCAATTGTGTACTCATGGTCAATACCCCAATCCAAAATTGACACTATTCAATACATTCAAGTCAGTCTCACAAATGGTTGAATTTGAGTTCTCAAATTCCGAAGCGAGATGAATACAAACCTTCAGTGATATTTCCTGGCTCCTTTAGAACAGTACGATACTATGAAAAAATAACAATAAGTTTTTTAAAAGATAATTTGTGTTACATCACCAAAGATAGAAAGATTTTAATGATTTGTGTTTTGAGTGACTCCGGAGAGAACTCATGATGCTCAAGCATATTTAAATAATGATATAATATCTGCAAGTACTACGTAATACTGGAATTACTAAATCGGCGATAGCTCATGATGGATAATCATAGAAATTATATGTGGTGGTTATTATTTATAATAATAATTCTTACTTGGGCCAGACAAGCTTTTATCAAATTCTCTGGGAATAAATTTCTGTAAAATTTAAAGAACATTATCTTATTATCGATGAAAACAGGTTCTTTTCACTTGCCTTCATTTTAACAGCACAAAAATTATTCCACTAATAAAATCACAACAAGTGAACGAGAGTGAATAAAGGGTGTCAATGTGCTTACAGCTGAATATATCATTTGAATGAGCGAACATACGTACCGCAGAAGGTCCAGTAAGGTGTCAGTAGTGACAAAATTGCGACTAGATTCTGTAAATGTGACATTTGTATTCTGCTGCCACTGGCCAGGTTTAATCGTTTGCACAAGAGTAACGCTCAAAATTATGCCTAATGTGGTAGTTAAGGAATAATATCCGAGTGCTTTAATTCCAATGCTCCCTTAAAAGTTACTGTTATGATTTTCAAATGAAATAGAATATCAAAGAAGAATTTGCGTTATCGATAATACTGATGCATTGTCATCAGATAATGCATGTGTAGTTTTACCTGATTTACTCAAATTGCAGCTAGCGCTGACAATACTAGATATAATCAGTGGCAGGATCAAACAGTTGACCATTCTAAGGAATAACTCTCCAGGAAATTGGAGGTACATGATTTGACGTTCTGACCATGGTTGTTGCGTCCAATTTTTTAAAATAAATCCAGATCCAACTCCGATGATGATACTTGTTACAGTAACAATTGTCAACCAGTGTTCAGGGAGGCACGATTTTAACTTGCTCATTGCACTGCGTATTCGTTTGATGCAGTGCGCCAGATGCTTCACTCACGATGTGATCAATTAGAAACTGAATTCGATTCTGATTTGGCTATTACAAAATTTTGGCGGTATTCAAATGTTATAAAAACTTGTGACAAACTCACTCACCTATTGGTTTGCTAGGACATTAAGATGATTTTTTTGAGGAGTTTCAATGTTATATGAACCACCAAAAATAACTGGTAGAGAATTTCACTGCATATGCTGTGTATGTCAGCGCAACAAGTAATAAACGCAGACCACTGATCTGTACTCTACCTTTCTTGAATATACTGGTAGTCTGCAAAGAATACCATCTGTAGGCAGGTGTAGTTGACTGATCATAAAATCAGAAAATCCAAGTTTGTGAAAAATGTGATAAAACTTGTCACATTCCTTACTGTTTGCCTCTTCAAGAACTGTTGTGTTGGCAAAGTTGTATCAACATTACCGAAGTGATATCTGTGACTTATGCCATTTTATGCAACAAAATAAAAAGCAAGTGAATTCAATTATCTACGCGACAAGAAACATTTGTATTTAGTCTGTCGTTTTTGGTATTTCCCATTAAAGTGCGCAGATTTATTGATGAGGCGAGAAAAAGAGGCCTGTGTTATTTTTTGGTACCATTGCAAGGCGAACAAGTTTCTACCAAAAGTGATTAAAAAATCATTAGGCCCCCTCTACATTTCAATCATTAGCAATCGAATTGCTAGTAATGAGAGAAACGGTGTGAAAGCACAGTTTTATGGCGATAGTATTCTGTCATCACTATTTGATTTAATTATACTTTGTTAGAAAGGAAACACTTACTGTACTTCAGACTCCAAGTGCAATATTTTTTGATGGCTTGAGTATGGAGCTTGCACCTTACTTCCAAGGGCGTGTGAAGAACTGATCCAACCCGATTTCAGTCAACATAGAAAAATTCATATTCTAGATTTTTCTCTCAGAGACCCATGGAGTTTGATTCCAATGGTAGACAAACACCACAAGACGTTTCTTAGACAGTAGTAACGCTGAAGGTCCAATTTGCTAGACATATATTATAGGTATTATGTGTAGGAGTTCCAAGTGAATAAGTACCTCATTATGTATCTTTGTCCGTTAAAAATTGTATTCCCTTTTTTCGTGACGGTGTAGTTATATTGTAACGTAGTCTTGTCTGTGGTTGATTGGGCTGTGTCGTTATCAGAGATCCAATGGATCGCGTATTATACTTTACGAAACGTGATTATTCATTAGCGAGTAAAGACTTCGGTGCTTAAAAATAACTGTAATTTTTTTTTTAAATTATTAGATACCAATGTTTCAGAGTAACACAGGGTTTTATTCCGTTTACTATTTGCATATTACAGGGTGCGCTAAACCCTTAATCATAATTTAGTTAATTATTTACAATGTTATTGGTAATAATAATTATTAAACTACTTTAAACTTTGCTAACAATGGTTTCTTTTTTCTAATTATACTATTTTTGCTCTATCAACTCGATTCTAAAAATTTTTACTCTCTCGGTTTAGCATTATTTAAATCACATTTTTTGACCTAACAAAATCACACAGAAGTCATTTGTACACGCTGACTTTGATTGATTTTTCGTAAACTAAAATCAGCGTGAACACCTGTTTATTCGTAATTAAAGCTATGCTCAACATACAATATAAACGGTTATTGAATATTAAATAGGCTATTTGCTAAAGTTAAATAAAACCGTTTGCGATATAATTGCTATAAACGATATACAATAAACATTCGTTAATACAGCTAGGCCTTGGTTTTACAATTTCTTGAAGTTCAATCGTCATTGATATAGAAAATATTTTACTGAGTGTCACAGGTGAAGTTCGGTTTTCTAAAAAGCGTCACTCAAAGTATCGTTCGAACGAAGTTCACTAACGATTTTAACAGAGTATGATTTCGTAAGTATGGATTATAAAAAGTCAATTCCATAAAATGATTCCAATGTGGCGGCTGAATACTAAACTCTAAGCAGTCCAAATCTTGCCAGATCATTAGTTGAATTCAATCACCATTGAATATTAAGAACAGGATGAATTTTTATACGCAATACAGATGGAGTCTCAATACCTGTGTTACACATAATTTAGACATATCGAGTTTTATTCTGGAATTCGTAGAATTCAAGAATTGCTGTACAAGTTTAGACGATGGTACGACTGACTATTACTCCATGTAAATTAGCGATTGTTCCGTTGTAAGTAAAATATATTAAATAGTTTCATCAGATTTTGAAGATTCAAAGTTCTATTTATGGTTTATCAATTTATATATAGTATATAGGAGAATATTTTCTAACACACGAAAGAATTGACATACAATATTTAATGATAGTAGTGTAGAAATATTTATATATAACATTATTCTAAAGGTCGTTATAATTTTATGATGTTATAGTTATTAATTATTACTTCGCAAGTAGGCACACTTTGATCAATTCTTCAACAATGTTTCCTTTTCAGTTATTAGCATAGGTATACAGGTATAGGTACCCAAGAATCTTTAGGCTTGTTCGAAAATGAAGGCAAGATCAAGGTTATTATTAAATAGTAAAAAACTGAAAGAAAGAAAAAAGTTGCCATAAAAATGATTTCGTTAATTTTAAAGACCATTATTTATTTACTCGTTTTGTTTTTTCGTTATATTTAATCTTGTTGGTAGTCTTTGGTTAGCTCGCGTAGAAAGTAGGTTCGGTATCTATTTAACTTTTCTCATCTGCATTATGACATCATTACTTTGTTGTGGAATGTTAAACAAGTTAGTGTAGTTTCCAGCGTAGAAAGACAGCGTGTTAGAGCATCTGTAAGAGACAATAAAACTTCGATGAGCTTGAATAAATAACGATTAACTACTTGTTGATACTTTCTCCAGATGACTGAGTTAATGAAACAAAGCAAATCGCAAATAAATTAAATGAATAGTAAACAAATTCTAGTTTATATTCTGTAATGCCGGAAATGCTGTGGCATGCAATTAGACGAGAGCAATTTTCGAAGTACATACGAAAGATCAAAGGGACAGTGAAATTACTTACATTGCATTAAAACTCCAGCAGCATTCCCATTCAACGATGGATGGTTTCACGTGTTCCATTATGCGCTATTTTCTTCATTGGTGCATTGTACAGATACGGAATAAAGTTTTCTCAATTTAGATGTTCGTTTATTCTACTTCTAATTGCATATCTAGCGTGTCATGATAATAATTATATGATCGATTGTTGTGCACAATACATAAATAACTTGTACTTATTTACATAGGCTCCATATATTGGATATAGGCCATAATTTTACGTATTTCAAGCAGATTTTTTCGTCATGTTATCATCTCTCCATTCTCTCCATCAGGATTTTTTTCCCAGACGATTTTCGTTTCTTTTCGTTTTCCCTTTTTTTTTTTTACATATCTTTATACAATTTTTTATTATTATTATTCTCATATTTCTTTGAAATGTGAAATATTGTTCGATCTGTGACCAGTCTTTATAAGAAAATTTCGCAATATTTCGTTACGTCAATTTTTTTAGATCCTCTTCAAAATGTAATTAGTAGGTATCACTATGTAGTATTAGTGAGATCAGTACAGAAATTCATTACCATTACCCTTATACAAAGTTCTTTTCACAAGATTATATAGCTTTACTTCGTATATTCACTTCCTTACTCAATTTAATATTTGGTATTATTATGTTAGGTAATTTTCAACCTTTTCATCTTCATTATTAGTAGGTCTCTTTTTTAATTATTTTTTCTATATTATTTTTTCTTTCTACCGAATTTTCATCGTTTTTTTACTTGAGGCAATTTGATTTTGCTCAAATAAAATGAGAAGAATTTATTGAACGACCTTCGCTTCTTGCTGATAAAGGTTCGCCAACCATGGTATCGATTTGTAACATCCGTTTGAGATGTGACAAATTGAGAAGCCTGAGAATAAAGATAAAGCCAGATTATTTTTTTGTTTTCTTCATAATGATAAAATCTAATCCTACCGTTCGTGTTGCTTTGAAATTTTTACTGGCGTTTGAAAAGCATCCAGAATAATCTTGCAATTATCGTTGCATTAAATGTAATTAAAACTTACGGACAATTAAATTTAATCAAACTTACGGACAAATAATGACATAACAGGCTTTACTTTGCAAAATTGTCTTCGATCGTCTATACACTGAGTCATTTGTCACGCACTTAGTATATAACAAGCCTTGTGCTTTTCGAAGAGCTGCAGAGAACTTGAGGTATATTTCCTGACGACGATGAATTTAGGGCTACAACATGGGTGAGCGATGGCTGTCCACTGGAAATTGGCAAGAAATACTACTATTTGAAAATCTGCAATATCTGAAACCATTTGCAAAGCCAGTGGGACTTTCGAATTTAAAAGCATTTGAACTCTGTACATACGCAGTAAAAAGCTGACACAAACTAGCGGCGAAATAATTTCCATAACAATGATAATTCTGGAAGCTTTAGACTAGCCTGTAGCAAACAGCAAACAATCAAGTTTCGTCTAATACAACTGTTGGGAAAGAGAAAATTTACCTGCTCCTATAATGGAGTTTCCTTGCGCGTCTCTGCCTTCCACTGGAATCCATTGACTCTTGTAGTTATTGGCTTATTCCTATTCGTAGCATTTTCAAAACCGTTTCTCACACCAGCTACCAGCCTCATGGCTGGGTTCGATACTAAGCCATTACGTTTTGGTTTTGGATTACTGCCGCTGAATACGAACAGAAAAGAAAACTTTCGATCAATGCCCTCAAAGTGATAGAAATGTTTTAAAATTTTGGGAATGTTTAGATACTAGAAAAGAGAAAAACCAACGAATCTCACCTGCCGGAGGTGTTTTCTGGTACATGTTTTACATTTCTGCCGACTCCAGCACCGCTATTACCTAATATTATCCTCATATGCGTATCCCGAGTGAAATGAGTGTCAGCGGAATTTCGTTTCTCATCATGCCCATTTTTTTTATCTTTACCAATGCTTAAACCCAACATTTCATTGGTCAACTCAAACGGTTTTGTGCCATCATTTCTATCGATGATTTCAGTTTTTATATTGATCGGCTCGTAAATAGCGGTCGTGTGATTATACATGCCACCTTGCGCCTTGTATTGGATACTCTGATTAGCCGTCAACAAAGACACACCCAATTGACTTTGTATTACACTCGCTGCAGTTTGAGCACTGGGTGGGCTTGTATTTGTGGGTGAATATGGAATCAAACTATCACTCAGTGGAGAATGAGGCGGCGACGCATATATGGGACTTTGTGGCTCACTTTTCAAAGGCGATAACAATTTGCTAAGAGGACGACTCTTTGCTCCTCTAGAGCACTGTTGCAGTTGTTGCGTGAAAGATAACGGAGCCTGGAATACGAAAAAATTGGAGATGAGCAACAAAATTATGAACGTTGACTATTGAAAAATAAATATGAATGAGTCATAAAAGAAAATTTCTAAAGAAGTAGAGATTCAAATGATGTGTGAAAAATCAATTGGCTAAAAACGAAGGATGTATAAAATAAAAATTATGAGATGATGGGCTACCTACTTTAATTACCTGGTTGACCATTGAGTTCTGACTGAATTTGCCCTGATCGCTCTTAGTACTACCAGTTAGATTGCTACTGGATTTACTGTTACTAGAGTTATTGCCGAGCGAGACACAGCTCCTTCTTTTAGTGGAGTCTGGCGATTCTGCCGGGCTATATTGTGTCGATAATGGATTTAATATAGCAGATGACGGCTTAGTTTCCGCAGTGGAGTTGGATGTGACGGAGGTTGCACTGCTGCTACCACCTGAAAGAATATATAGTCTTGTACAATACCGAGCCAAATATAAATAATCGGCGGTGAATTTTTTTCTGTCATAATCGGCCAGTGTTTCCGAAATGTCATTATACCGACCTCCATTAACTCCTGGTCTTAAATTTCGCTGACTTGCAGTATGCTCCTCTAGTAATCGTACAACGGTATCGTGTCCGCTTTTGGCGGCAACTTTTATAGCATTTCTCCCGCAATGATCAGAATGATTTGGATCTGCACCGTGATTCAAAAGAGCTCTGACGCAATGCTCGTGACCTTCTTGCGCCGCAATACCTATAACACCCGTGTTCAGATTAATATATCATACTACGAGTGCAACATGATATTTCAATATTCTTGGAAATGGGAAAATTACTAATGCGCGTAGCAACAGACCTAATGCAGTTGCACCTTGATTACAGGTATGGTCGGGCGTTGCTCCGTGTTCGAGCAGTAGTCTAACAATAGCTGCATGGCCTTGCCATGCCGCAGAATGTAAGGGAGTCCGCCTTTCATTGTCACAGGCATTAACGCCGGCTCCACCTTCGGTCAAAAGCAGAGCGACCATCTCAACATGACCTTGCCACGCACTTACATGCAATGGGGTCCTACCCTGTAATAATAAGTGCACCTAATTGGTAACGTTGATCTCAAGTGATTAGCCGATGAAAAATAAAAAACAGTCTGTATAACGCTTTGAGACGACGTGAGCAACAGAGTAACTTTCATGACATTTACCTCCGAATCTCTACTTTCAACATCAGCGTGGGCATGCTCCAACAAAAATCTAGCCATAGCCAATCTGTTTTCCAGAGCGAGAATATAAAGAGTACTTCGTCCATCGGCATCCTTTGCATTGACATCGGCACTGTGAGCTAATAATACTCTGACGGTGTCATAGTGCCCTTCTAACGCAGCCAATCTATAATCAGTATCAAATACATGAACACGAATTCTAGTATAGAGATATCAATTGAACATGAAATTATCATCTTTTTTGAAGTCTTTTGGACGGCCCAATAGCTATTTAGAAAATACCTCAAAGCCGTCTTTCCATCATGGGCATGTTGATCTATCGGCGCTCCATGGAGGTCCAACAATCTTTCAACTAGGGCACTGTGTCCTTCTTGTGCAGCGAGCATGAGGGCACCTTTTCCATCATTGTCAGTTTCATCGATCTTTGCTCCAGCTTCTAACAGAGCCTCGCACACATCAACGTGCCCTTCGAAGGCAGCGTAGTGCAACGGTGTCCAGCCAGAATTATCTCTGTGCTGCTCGTCTAAGCCTGGAGAGATAATTCAATGTCGGTGAATAAAATACAATTCGATGAAAAAATTATTGAACGAAATGAAGGAATGATACCTCGATCCAGTAGCTGTTTAACTACATCGGTGCCACCTTGTGCCGCAGCTACGCTAAGGACTGTTCTGCCTTCGTTGTCTATACTGTCCACATAGCACCCCCAGAATAAAAGCAATGCCACTACCGAGCCATGCCCCATGCTCGCAGCAGCCCAAAGTGGGGTTCGACCGGTCGCATCGCAGTGATCTACATCCGCTTCATATTCGAGAAGTAGCTCACAGACATCTCTGTGACCCTCGAAAGCTGCAACCAATAACGGAGTCATGCCATCCTTATCCTGATGGTCTACCGCTGCACCGCGCTCCAAGAGTATCGTGACTACCTGAATTCGAATGGAAGAAAAAGTCAAATCTTGGGGTCAAACTCTGAATGTCAGTCGGGGTTTGAAAAGTGTCGGTCGCAATTGAGGTACCTTGGCGTAGCCGTGATTAGCTGGAACGCACAGAGCTGCGACACTAAGTGCAGTCCGGCCGTCGCTGTCAGCGTGATTAATTTCTGCTCCAAAGTCCAGAAGATGCTCAACAATTTCGCTGTGCCCCATATAAGCAGCTGCAATTAAGGCTGTCCTGCCCTCATCATCCGTTCTATTAACGTCCGCTCCGTGCTGTAACAGGGCTTTTACGATGTCTTCGTGCCCACCCCAAGCAGCCGCTCGAAGGGCGGTACGTTGATCCCAATCTGCACAATCCACCATTGCCCCTCGATCCAAAAGCTGCTCCACAACCTGCGTTAGGGAAACGTTGGTCAATCATAATATTCAACTAAAAGTGACAATTAATCCGGAGGCCACAGGAGATCCAAATCGCTCTGATTCTTTTTACATTATGTCCGGGCGTATCTCCTAATCAGAGTTCTTTGGCCATAATCCATAATGATATGGATATCTTACACTATCGCCTATGTATATTATAGAAAAAGCATCAGTTGTATGTTATTGCAGATGAGTTATAAGTTGTAAGCGATGACAAAATTTCAAGCAGATATTGCATAGCGAGCATGCGGAACATACCAAATGGATTAAAAGTTAATTTGATACTCTATCGATTATACTCTCACCACATCAGTTGCGCGACGTGCACATCTGACATATTGGTTTGAGTCTAATTGGGTGTGGGTATCGTTCAGTAGTCGATAATAAATTTTGGTACAACGGACAAAGGACAAATTATAAACTATCGTCCTGTATCAGCTGATCAAGTTATTGCCGATGACTAAAATTAGTCGCGGTGAGGTGCAGTGATTCTACGAATCCTTCTACGGCGCTAACTCGGTGCCGTTTTTAACAGTGAGGAAAAACCACCCTACCACCCTGTTACAGTCAGATATTAGGTACAAATTTGATTAAAGGAACGAAATAGTAACAAAGAAGTTAACCACAACAATGAGAACGAAATAAAATAAACCAACACTAACTACATCGGGGGTACTTTTAACACTGTTGAGGATGCGCGGAGATTGAGATGGCTGTAGTTGTACCTGGGTATGCCCGCCCCAGGCGGCTGCCCTCAGGGCGGTCCAACCATCACAGTCTGCGTGATCTGCACTAGCACCAGCTGCAAGTAGCACTCGTACTACATCGGCATAGCCGTGTCTCGCTGCGAGATTCAATGGTGTTTGCCCGTGACGATCCGTAGCCTCGAGCTTGGCCTATGGAGCGAATAAGTAAAGTCAAGTAAATAAAATTCATTTTTCAACTGTATCCCACATGTTTGCGCGGTAATCGATCCCCCTCTCACCTGCGGACAGGCAGCCAGTGCCAATTCCAGGAGCGATGCATTTCCATCGGCTGCAAGCGTATGCAAGACCGTGCGACCGCTCGAATCCGCTTGATTGATGTCACCACTTTCCCCGAGAAGTTCCGTCAAAGGTTCACCCAGAGGTTCCTCCACAGGACTCACATCCTGCGATACCTTTTTCGATTCCACGCAGGAACAATATAATTTCATTTTAAAATTCATGTCGCAATCGTCTGCGACGCGGTTATCAAATGTTGAAAAACAATGGAATATCCTTGGATGTTAATTAACTGATCAATCCATCTACGAGTCACATGAGAATTCTGCCAATTGATCGACTTGCGTCAACTGTCTTCAGTCGCTTTGAGTTATGAATTTTTTGGCAAGGCTATAAGAAAGCTTCATCACTTTGTAATCGACGGCTCCGAGGGTGCAGGTGAACTGGTGATGGTGTTTATGAATCTGAACGGATTTATTAACGGATCCATCCATATTTTCGGAATTGAAACCGAGAGAATATTCGACGATACAAGCAACGACCGCGCGACGCTATTTCTCCACGTTGTATGCCGACAACTGCTCAAGAGATCCAAATAACATGCGAAGAATGAGTAATGATCGAGCGCGTCATATCTTATCAGAGCTAAACGATTAGCAATGCATACCGCGATTGTCTCTCATATTGTCTTGGTACCGGTCGAATTTGTGTAGGTATTTTCGCGCTATCCTCTGGATCAGAAACTCGGAGAACGTCGAAATAAAACAAAAAAAACAAAAAAAAAAGTCATCGCAAATTACACACGTTTCGAGTTAAAGTATGAAATTCTAAAAACGCTACGCGAATCATCGAAAATCCAGGAACTTCGTAATCACTCACCTGACTAGCTGATATGACATCCCTGCTCGTATCGTCCTCGATAATTTTCTCCGAAGGTTTAGCTCCCGCGTCGACCAATAATCTCAATAATTTCGTGTCCTGCCTCGGCCAGAGGATGCAATCCGAGCTGTCCAGATAACAATTTTCGATCGGCGCACCGCTGCCGATCATCCATAAAACCTGCAGCGTGTGAGCGTCGAGGGTGCAGCTGGTCGGATTCAAATTGATCATGGATCGTTGGAGGTGTTGACCGAGCACGCATATTTCGTCGGAGTTTAACTCGGGACCACGAAGGGTGTAATAGGCGGAAAGCATCGCGTGACCTTCGGGTGCCGAACAAAGATACTTTTGCGTGCAATGTTTTACGTCCAAAAGCCACTCGGCAAAGCTGTGGTGGAATAGCATCAATGCACCGGCTCTCGATACCGAAATAACACGTCTCAGAAGATGGAGTCGTCTGTTGAAGTCTTCTATCGTAATGGAAGTGTTTGCGGTCCAAACACACTTGAAAAGTATCTCTTGAGTGACTGGCAATTTAGCAGCTAAAATCACATTTAATAAAGGCTGAACCTTGGCGAATTGTTTTCTGCTGAACAAACGTTGACACAGCCACAGATAAAGACCGTTCAGCGTTCCAGGTATTTCGCGAACTTCACGCAGTACGATAAAGTTCTCGGCAACTCCGTCCAACACTTTTTCCAAGTACAGAAAACACCCGTTACTCTTTATATGCAATTGATTGAGCATTTCGGCCGTATCCCTAGAAATATGCTGTCTCAGAGCGTCCTCCTGATCGAGCCTGGCAAGAATATATTGCTGAACGTCCCTAACCACCTGTGATTTTCGAAGGTCGTCCAAACTGATCTTTCTGAATCCCGTGAACATTCGAGATATAGTTTTGCTCTGTCTTCTGGCTGTGCAGACCAGCAACAGCCACTGGGGAAAAAGATGATGATGATTGGCCAGAAGTTCCGCTATCGTTCTGCTGACATTGTCGCCTTCTCTCCTGGAATCTCTGGTTCCGGTTTGAGGTGGGTTGAGTATTTGCCCTTCGTCTATGGAGTCCACGAGTAGGAACAGGCAATTCTTCGGCGGTTCGACTTCGAGAAGTGGAAATAGCAGAGCTTTTTTTAGCGCGTCATCGGGATCCCGGTCGAGAACGTCCGGTTGCAAAGCGGCCTGAATTTCGCTATCGGTTCTCAATTTATCCGCGTAAGATTCAGCGACAGCTTCTCTCGACGTTAAAGACGTTGTCCCCGTACTGGGGGTGGGAGACGTGGGTGAGGACAGGTGAATTCCATCGGCACTCGCCTGCAACAGCTGGGCTACTAAGGACCTGACAAATTGTGCGGGTGACAAGGACGCCTCGCTTCTCGCCTGACAAAAATGTCTAGCCAATAGCCTTCTGTTCAGTGCTCTCTGATGACGGGCACCTGCTCCCGACGATGGCCAGGCCAACTCGGCGCATAGCGCGGTTTTTCCACTTCCCGGACCGCCGACTATCAGAGCGCCGCAAGTTTTCGAAGCCGGTCTCTGCTCTAGGCAATGAGAGAGCTTCATGAATGCCCATTCTCGGCAGAAGAATCGTTTCTTCTCTATCACAGGAGCCGCCATTTTCGGGGGCGAATTAATCGCGACCTTTGCGGATGAAATTTTGAAAGAATCTCTCGCTTACAATGTCTCGATTGAAAATTAGAAGACCGTTGACGTCCTCGCGTTATATGTTATAGTTGCACGAAAACGGAAATACGACGACAACGAGGAAACGACTCATTATATTATTATTATTATTATTATTATTATTTAATCACGTACCGATTGAAAAATATTCAATTACGGTACGATTTTAATTGCGTAATATTATATATCGACACATTAATGTAATGTATCGTAAATAGTTTCTTATTTTGCATTTATGTATATATATATTTGTCGTTATCGTTATTAAATATTTTTTCTCTTCTCTTTTTCGAGTGATTCGGTTCCCTTGACAATTTCAACCGCGTAACGTATTCATCGATCAAATATTTCACCCAATCGCGGTGTATCGTCGGGTGAAACTGTTTGACGGAAATGAATGAATTTCATGTAAATTGGTCTCCCCGTCCGAAGGAGAAGTAGGTCATCCGGGTTCTCGGTCCCGGCTAAATCAATTCACTGGTTACACGTGCTTCCACACACACACACACACAGTGGTAAAATCGATGGAGAACTTTAAGTCGAGTTAAGATTCAAGTGGCGCGTCTCGTCGGTCCGTTAACGCGGTTGTAGGTGGAAACAGGAAGTTGATCCAAGCCCCAGGGGGCTCCGCACCTTCGTCGGTCTCCATCCGGAAAAGTCATCGCCTCGACTTGGGACACTTCGTAGAGCGTCGCCCCTGCATCATGACTGAAACAAAAGATCGAGCGGAACTTTATCGCGGGGTGGCGTGTCATCTTCACCTTTTTCTCTATTTCTTTTTTTTTTCTCCCCTCGAACAATTTCAGACACGAATTCGCATATATATATATATATATATTTTGCTGATTTTACCAGAAAAAAAATATACACGAGATGCCAGACATGTGCGTACGCCGTTCGGTTTCCCTAATTTTGCCGCGTTGAATTTCCCACGTCGAAATTGAGTTCAAGTTTCGCTTTCACTCGAGGTACCTTTCGTTAAATGGGGGGGAATGACGTTTGTCGGGCAGATGTCTCGTGGGTAACGTAAGCTTAAATTGAAGTTCATCGAGGCGGTGTCTCGGAAAATTGCGAACGACGCATTCTGCGGGGGGAGGAGGGGGGGGAGGGGGATCGAAATTCGCGCGGAGAAGAACGGGAATAGACATCCGCAGCATCGTTGCGCGGGGAAACGCGTGATCGTGTTTTTGCTTCAACGTTTTCACGTTGAATGAATTGAGGGAAAAATACACGAAATATCTGCAGTTTATTCGCGTCACGTTAACCGCACTGTGGGAGGATAACGCGACACGAAACCAGTTACCTTAATGAGAGGCCGTACAAAATGAAGGTATACCCAGAGATAGTAATTCTTATCCTAATACAATCTTTTCTATACCGGTAGTTAGAAGATCCCGCGTACCGTGCATCGCACGTGAATATATACTATGTACATGTATACATATATATATGTATATTTCAGCGACCTCGCGCAATCGTCGTCATCATTATCATCGCGTCGTCGTCCGCACCGTCATCGTTATCGCAGTTTTCTTCCAGTCTTCTCTCTATAAATCAGATCGTCTACGGATATACAATACCGTAGTAGGTAGTGTATAATTACATTACGTGGGATCATACGGAATCCGTTATATAATCCCATAGAATACACCGATGAAATCAAAGCCGAGATAATCCCTTTCTCTCTATATACACGCGTACGTACGATCTCAGCGAGCGTCAATTAAATTTTAAATTAATTACATCGTATCCCCTATTATACACACCTATTGCAGAGGATAACGAAACAATTGCTGCAACGATTTTTATTTTCATTTTTACACGTACCGCAGCAGCTATCCGCGGATATCGTCGTACGGATAATCCGATCGACCGAGTCGGCTAGCTTTCGATTTAATTGGGGGAATTAAAAAATAGAGAGAAAAAAATCAGAGTCCTAATTTTGAAAGAAAACAACAAAAAATCGTATCGTTTCGCGAAATATAACGTTATAACGTTGTACGGATGCAAATTTACTGGGAGTCGAGTCATTTTGTATATGTATAGGATATTCACACGATGTGCCTCGTGTAGAGGGCGGGATGGCGCACTCAACAGATTTCCCTAATGACTTTAACGAGGGCTTGTTTCACCTCAACAATATTCCGAGCTACGTACGGCGTATATACTGTGTGTATTATATACCATGTACTTCCGCGTCTCTGTATCATTTCCTCGTGGGAATTTCTGCAAATCCGTCTCGCTCTTCGAAAGTACGTACATACAATACGTACGTATGCGTATGCGCCCGCGTTACGTACAGATATGTAGAAAATACCGTATAAATTTACATAGGTACATCCACTTCATATACATGCACGTACGGCGTATATATATTCCACGTTGATTAATTAACCCATCTATGCACAGGTGCCGCAGGGATTCAACTTTTTCACAATTACAATCATCGGTGTTTCATTATTGTTTGTTGTTGTTGTTGTTTTTTTTTTTTTTTTCACCCCCATTTTCAGTTTCCTTACTCGGGCGAAAAAACATGTCACACCTTTCCGAATCGTTAATTTCGCGACACCGTCGCGCGTTTTCGCGAAATGAAATTTAACGATTCTACATGGGGCATGGATGCGGATGAACATGGTGTACAGATGTTACATTATACCGTCTTTTATGTCGGCCATCTTGTGACCGAATTCGAATGGGGTTGCCCGCGTTAATGTCTGCGTGAATTTGTACGAGAAGATCGAGAGATACAGATTCGAAGTTTGAGCGATCTATGCCATAAAATACCTGCTGTTCATAGATGTACCTGTGGCGGGGGTACGATAATTAAATGATGAAACTCCTCGCAGCTGTCTGCCAAGGAGCGATATTACATGACGAGGGTGCGGAACTGCGAAACTAAACACGTGATTTCACAATGGCCGCAAGCTCTGTACAATAAAGCGTGATTCAAAGTTTCGAATTAAACAAAGTATTGTTACGCGCAATCTGTACAACCGAAACACGTACAGGTATACAACATCGTATGTACGAGGAATGGATAATAAGAAGAAGACGGAAGACCGAGCCATCTAGCTTCGTCGTGGTCGTCGATTCGAGCGCACAAGTTGCAGTTTGAGGAAAGCAAATTGACGTATACAGGTATACATCTTACGAGAGAATTCCGTCGAGTCGCTACGAGGAGATGGAAAATTATAATATCGCAAAGAGAAATGGCGTTTGCTCTAACTTGTTGCTACACATATACACTACCGAGCTATAGTCGCGAGTGTGCCGTCGAAAGGGATGTGTAAAATTTTCACCGAATTTTAATTCGATATTCGGTCCATCGATCGAATAATTCAGTTTGATCGTTGGAAAATCGACTCGACGAAGCTACGTATACATACATGTATGTATGTATGTATACATCAACGGTTGGAAATTGGCTCGCGTTCGGTCCAAGTTTGGAATTTATACCTTTTCAAGTAAATCTGGATTAATTGGAGTCGCGTACGGGAACGACGTGTATATATACACGTACGATAGCTATGCCTTTATCCGACCACCGGCGGGGCCCCTCCCCCCTCCCCCCGTAACCGAGGTAGTTTTCGAGCCTCTAGCGGATTACTGCACGTGTGTGACCGCCTACGTACATGTACCAGGGAAAGGACAAACGAAGGACGAACTTTGTGTTACGCAAGCCTGACTCGAGTCCTGCGTTATTATACATCCTCCGCGCACAGCTCCGTGTTATCGTCGTCGGCAACGCGGATTCGCGAACACGCGAGAACGGAGCAGCAGCAGCAGCAGCAGCAGCAGCAGCGGGAGAAACAGAATCGAGAAAGATATAGGAGCCGGTATCGGTATCCATATTTGGGAGGTGGTTGGTCAACGGCAACAACTTATCCCCGTTTGAAGCAGGTCAGCCTGAGTCTGAGGTCAGATCGCCTGTCGACGAACACCTCCTATATACCGTGTAGCGTGTAACGTAACGCAACGTAACACACGCGCAGGTACGTAGAGGTACGACTCATCCTCTGTTTCGTGCGTACCTCTCCTCGTACCTGAAGCAAGATCGATTCCAGCGATTCCCCGCGATATACCGGAATATTTCCCACTCAAAGTTCGTCGAAACTCGGCGCGGGAAATAAGCTGGGATGATGGATTCAAAAGTATACACATATACACACGTAGGTGAAATTAATTTTTGCACCTGTAAAGATATAATATGGTATGATGTACGGTTTGAGTATACAATAGCGATTGGAAAAGCGCCGTGATTGTGACAAAAAAACTTCTTTGGAAATTCACTCGTTTTCATTTCTCAAAAAATTGGGATATACTATTTTCCTTTTTCAATATTTTATCTGACTATACTATTTTCCATCTCCATTTCGCGTTTCATTCAATTGAATTCGTACATACATCAACGGCACGAAACTGTTCCTGATATATTATACCTATATGTACAAGTTCGTCGTAGTTTTTTTTTTTCATTTTAAATTTATTTTACATTTTATTTTCTCTTTCCTTTTTCGCCTATATCGGAATGACCGCTTCGTTTGCCAGCTCTGCGGAAAACCCTGTCCAAAAGTATTACGTACATACATACCTATAGGTAGATATATGTATATATACATTATACATATACGTATGTACCTATCTATCTAATGGAACATGGTGTACCTATATATGTACATACGAGTATCCCCGAACGTACACGTATATACCGCTTGTCAGAGAAAACAGCGTAGAGTTGGAGTTAATTTGGAACGCGGAGCTTAATTGTAACTCGTTTAGCCAGCAAGCGCCCGCGCTAATCACAAGCCGGGTAAGAAAAAATATGAATATGGATTTGAAAAAAGAAGGCAAGAAAAAAAAAAAGAAGAAAAATCATGAGGATGATGAAGATGATTGTAACGTTAACAACAACGATGAAATCAAAAGAGTCTAAAAAGGACGAATCAAATGTTCTTCTCTACCTTCCTTCATTTTTTATTGATCTCGTTCGTAATAGCACAGATATAATGTAATAGTTTAAAAATTTCATAGGTAATGTAGATGAGATATTTCACACGAGCTATATAAAAGAAGCTATTTTGAGTAATGCGAGTCAACTTGACGTTAATATAATAGCAAGATAGCCGTACGGTCGTAAGAATAGAAAGAAAGGTAAAGGGGATATCCTTGATATAATAGACATGTCCTTAACGATCCTACGACGTGATAAGAAAGGAAATATCACAACCGGAAACAAACAAGGGGGAGAAAGAATAGAATGACGAAAGCAAAAAAGCAGAAAAAACGTGTCAGTCTAACACAGGGTAACTGAATCGAATCGCGGATTTCATCCGCAGTCTGTTTTTTTTTTTTTTTTTTTTTTTTTTAAAAAAAACTACATTTCGCGTTCATAATCATTGCAAAATAAAATAACCGCATTAGAAATAACGGTAATTATTTGGAGAACCATGTTGCGTGGGTACGCGTCGTAGGTGAGTATAATTTACATTTTTATTCATCAAAACGCAGTTGCATTTTACGAGGAAGAAGAGGCAAAGATGGCGACCATTTTGTACGTACACATCACATGCATGTAGTGTGTAATGTGACAAGCAACGAATGAGCGAGTTCCTGCAGTTGGCAGTCATCCTGCAAGTACGCAGATATCAACCTGCACCATGTGCGTCTGTATGTATAGGTATGTACGTACATACGTGTACATACGTGTACGTGTGCATACTCTAACGTCATATAATTCGAAATGGTATACGAACTGTACGAATGTCGGACATTTGTACACATTACATCCATCACGCCTCTGTATCATACTACATTTATAATTTATACTAATTTCCCGATGACGCGCGGTACCGTATAATAGACGGGTAATAAAAAAATGAAAAGATAAAAAACATGTATCTTCGTCTGGTTCGTCGAGATCAGTCGTGCGGATACAGCAGAATTTCTATAGGTAGTACGGCATCAGTCGGTCCATAAAAAAAAATGTAAACGAAAAACGCACGTGCATCAGGGTACGGTATAAAGTTTCTATGCACTATTTTAAATACTTACATAAATAAACACGTACACGCGCGTGTATCTAATAGGTATATAATAATCCACACGCGTATATGTATCATGTATACGTAGCTGATATACATATCTACCAAATGTGCTTTCAAATATCCTTTGGACCCGAGTCTTTTGAACCCTCTCCAAGCTTCGCGTGATACCTATGTGCATACCTCATACGCGAATGGTATATAAGAATTGCATGTGTATACGGATGATATAAAAGCGACAATAGTAATAATAATAATGACGATAATAATAATAATAATAATAATTAATAAACATCAAGTTTCACAGAGTGACGAATGGACGTAGGTCCTTTCAGTCGACGGAGGATCGTACGTAATTCGTCCTTTGGTCAGGTGAACCACACGGATGGGGCGGACGAGGGCAGGATGAAAACTTATTTACCGCTGCTCTGTGTACGAAGGTTGTATCCATAGCCGTAGCGTAAGGGACGACCTTTATCCGACCTCCGACTGACCTCCGAACTGCGTCGTCGAATACGCATACATTATACATGTACGTATACGTATACATTACATACAACTGGAGAGATAAATATAGCTGAATGAATAAAAAGTGTGAAATCATTTCAACATCGCGTAACCATCATTAATATCGCAATGATCGGTAATCGTAATGCCGATAAGAATAAAAAAGAGAAAGAGAGAGAGGAAGAAAATAAATTAAGTTCCGAATGAAGAGTCGAGCGTATTGTACGGTACGTAGATGGGAGTACATAGTCGTTGTGTAAACGTGTAAAAGCTCCTTATATTCCAACGGTTAGGGAACGGGGGATGAGAAGGTTTTCCGCTACGGCGTCGCGACGTGAAATTTTAACGAGCTTTCCCTCTTCAGCCTCCCCTCCCTACCCCCTTCGTCATTCCCCCCACTCCCCCCCCCTACTCCCCCCCCCGGCGACATGTAGAAGAAAAGCTCAACGAATGCAACTCGTCGAGGTTCAAGAAGGCGTCGGGTTGATAGCCGTCACGACGACATGACCGCCGCATAGGCACGTGTCTTGAGAAAACTCTCTCAACTCGTCAGGGTGAATAAAATCTTATTATATGTATAAAAAAAAAAAAGATACCGCTTTTCAATTTATTTACGACGTTCAAAAGTATTCTCGAGCTGCATGTATAGGTAGGCGGTGTATCGGAAAAGCTGAAGAACGGCTCGTTCGTTTAACATTTATTTGTCAGAGAAAACACGAGGCAGCTATAGCGAAACGATTTCAACGATTGAAAACACGGTACGTATATATATTTATAATATATACCATACAGTTAGGTATGTAACGTCGGTAATATGTAGACAAGTACGGTACATCGATTGAAATTGTACGCGTAGAGGGTTCGAGATGCAGAAGCACGTGTATCCGCAATGCGGGCGGAGTTCGAAGGTTAAGTATACTTGGTTGGTTGGCTCCGGTCACTGGGAAACCTCAACTTTTCGAGATGGAAAAGAAACACAGGGGGGGGGGAGGGGAGGAAAAAAAAAAAAAAAGAGGAAATTACACGAAACCCGGTACCGGACGGAATACCAAAAATATAATCGTCCATCGAATCTTTTCGTTTTCCAAAACTGTAATTTCCTAAATTTGTGGGCATATGAGAAAGAAATAACATCGAGAGAGAGAGAGAAGAAAAATGAAGGAGTAAAAAATTCAATGAAGGAATAATCTCATGGCAAATATCTCGTTCGAGGCATTCCACGTTAAATTGTAAATGTGAAACACTTAACGCGTGAGTCATTTCGTTTCGAATCGTATACGCGCGTTACGTACGTACGTACTTACTTTTAGATACCGTGTGTGAGTCAATGAAACACGTTTCACGTTTAATTGCAAATTATGAGCCACGCCGGCGCGTCCCGAACAATTTATTAACGGCGAACGCCGAGGGTATTACGAATGGCGTCCGTGCGGATGGCGACGATGATGTATACGAGATGATCGAAAGAATGTGCCTTTCGTAACGTATTTATATGCCTGGTTACTCACATCTAGCCAGGGGCGATGCGAAGATTATAAAGGTCTACTAATTACGGCTACCAGTCATATTGAACAGAGTTTAATTAAGATCTGGAGAAGACAAAACCTCGTATCTCATTTTACGATCTCGTTTTTCCAAAAACTTTCAAATCGAAAGCTAGAAATGAATGAAAAATAAACGACGGTATAAGAACGAGTAAAAGTATAATAGGAGAAATTACAGTTCGGTTCTCATAGAGTCGGAATAATATAGAATACATCGTTGGGATGTGGGCGCGCAGTTGAGGTGAAATCGACCAATTAGACGGCTTGTTGGGCAGACTAATTGATTCTGTGCAGGCGCTAATCTTTGCAGCGTTGCGCGCGGTGGTAGAAGTGGAAGTAAATCTATATAATCTATACGTATGTACGTAAGGACAGGTATACGGGTTACATGCGCATGGGTATATAACATAATATATATAGATTTATATATATGTGCGGCCAGGTTTTAGTTTCCGCACAATCGTCCGTACGGCTCGGTCGGTTGCGCAAATGGCTCCGCTTCTAAGATCAGAGAATTTAATCAACCCCTTAAACTCCGCCTAGGTATAGCCGGGGGTGGCTTATGTACATATATATATAGTACATACCTATAATAGCTAACCTAAATAATATCTTCGGGGCTCAGCTGCTCCTGTTCCCGCTGATCTCGCGATCCCTGATTTTCCCGATCCCCGTACTTATTCTTCGTAGCGACGCGCCACCGTTACCAAAAATTTATAGATAAGACGAGAGAAAAAAGCGAACGAAAAAATTGAGAAATAAACGAGTGTAGTTCAATTTTGTAGAGAAAAATTACGAAGGCAAAATGAGGCGAGGTTTTTTTTTTAAATCCAAAGTAGGCGTTCGATGGCGTGGAGTATAAATGCGATAGAAGTTGAAAAATCGGAATTCAGCGGGGCGTTGAAAAGTTAAACTTACCGCAAACGCGTAGAGCAGCTCGCGGGGCTCCACGGTGTGCATCAGGGGCAGGTATAGGCGAACAAATTGCAAACTGTTCGGAACCATAGGTATGATTTATGGTATAAACAAAGTTTCCCGATTACTTC
This sequence comes from Athalia rosae, assembly GCF_917208135.1. Classification (NCBI taxonomy): domain Eukaryota; kingdom Metazoa; phylum Arthropoda; class Insecta; order Hymenoptera; family Athaliidae; genus Athalia; species Athalia rosae. Next base: position 29,598,699 of record NC_064026.1, on the reverse strand, counting down.
ACCCCCGACGTGCAATGAAATTGTGTGCCGCTGGTGCTTTCGCGTATGCGTCGACCGTATAGTGATACGAATTCCGAAAAATCTGTCTTCTCTAGAAAGTGAAAAATAAAAAAACCCTTTTCTCAAACCCGGCCAAGGCTGTGTAACGTAACAGAGAAGCGCATCGCATCTCAGAGATCTGGTTATACACCAGTCGTATGTACGGTATATCTATATACACCTTTGCCATCCAGATGCGGGGAGACCGAAAATAAAGTTTTCTATATTTATCCACGAAACCAACGTAATTCAGAAACCTTGGTGAGCTGGAGAGAATCTCAAAGATTTTTGTTACTCGGCGCTTTCGTTTCCAACGAGATCGCGTTCACGCTTTTTTAACCAAGAGGGAAAAGATGGCGATTTTAATTCAAAAAGGATAAGCGACAAATTTTCATCTCTGTTCTCTAATTTTTGTTTCCATTATCATCTCCCACTTCCGTCGAATCCGAAGCGGTCTTAATTAATTTACGGTAGCGCTGGCGAACATCGATTAAAATTATTTTCTCCGAATTGACCGGACGGTTGAAAGAGCCCTTAGATCCGTAGTACCCAGTTATCGCACGACTCTCTCTCTCTCTCTCTCTCTCATTATCGTTCGGATCCTCCGCGCCGTTCGATTAAGTGAAAGGTTAAACTAACGAGCTTTTCTTCACATATCTATATCCAACGGAGCTTATGTACCGTTGAGTTACCAACGGCTTACCATTTCCCAGTTATTATTGTATACCTATACGTACGCAGATCGTATAATACCCACGTACACCGACGTAATCCGGAGGCACGTAAGACTGTGTGCTCGAATATCCTACGTGTGTACATGTTTCAAGTTCTACCGATTAGATTATTGCTTCCGAGTGGTTGTAGCCGTCAGCGCGGTAGCTGGTAGACTTATACCGCGTGTCTCGGGAGTCACGCCACGGTGTGTCCGGTTGCCTGACGTTCAGGTGCCATCTCGTCTCGTTCGTTCGCGGAGCTTGCAGTCAGTTAGACTTACCGATATCAAGTAAACCTGGGACACCCGTTACAGCTAACTCACGCGTACAAACGACGTTTACCTACGATACCTTTCGACGTATTTTTTTTACCCCGGTAAGACTATAACGCGATCGGTAGAACACGCGTCATATTTAGGCGAACGGAATTTCATACGTTGGCAAGAATTGCGGTAATCGTTTTATCCCTAGTTTATTTCTATCGAATTCGGAGCTGCGGAAAGAAAGCATAAAAACAAATGTTTCGAGGGTGGGCCTATGGGCCTGCAAATTCGTAGAGGGGTCGGGGAGCGAAAATAAGTTTATCGGGGAAGAAAGAGGAGGGGAAAAAAGCGGAGGTTTCTCATCGATCCGATAGTGTGTTAGGAGGGCAAACGCGTTGCGTTATTTCTATCTAATTTATCGGTTCGCTTTGGAGTGAAAAATCCTAAGCAGGAGCCAACCTGCTCAGGGACGAGGAGATCCTTCCGCGGTGAAAACCTGCTCGGTGAGATGTTGTTGATACGTACGTGCATATAGGTACTTATGCGCCTAGGTATAGAAAATTTATAGTGTCATTAAAATAGTTCGAGTAGTTCAGCACCGTAGGCGTACAAGGTACGTGTAACGTGGCGCGATTCTATCGGATTCCACCGGGTTGCAAAACACAAATTTTATTAACCCGCAACCTACGCGACTCGCTATTCGTACGATGCACGTAATACAAGTTAGTTATGTCCTCTGCCCGCACCGTGATCGCGTCGCATCGTCGCCGTCGCATCCTCCATCGGTACGAAGTCTTGATGACTTTCTTGTTCATGGTTGGCGCGACGTAAAAGCACGTCCCTATCACCTTATACGCGATCCGAGCGAAAAAGAAATCGCGGGACTATCCGTCGATTTCGAGACGTCGACGGATAATTGCGCTGTTGGCAAAAAAAAAAAAAACTTCAAAAAAAATTAAATCAAAGAAAACAAAGTCCAAATTTATTTCCAACACACAAACACGCCGTAAGCGTTTGAGATATATCTGGAGATTTTTAACCGTGAATCGTTATTTAGAAAAAACTGCTCCGGAAAATTTTCCAAGCGTCACTTTTTCCGCCGACTGTTCGTAAGAATCGAATCAAAATTTCCCCCCCGCTGAGAACGAGGGAAAGAGGAAGAGTAACAAAATAAAGAAGAAACACGTTATTCGAACGGGGGCGTAAAAAGAATGAAAATTGGCAAGTGCGAAACCGGGTGGATTTTTCTTTAGCGTTTTAAGACGGGGGTTGTGCGCGCATGTAACGTACGAGGTAGGAAGAGTACTAAAACTTTGAAGACGGTTTTATAGTTACGGTGTAGATATTCGTGTAGTTAGGGGTAAGTTGAGCCAACCCGGCTTTATCTAGGCACCTGGCAGACCCGTCTTGCCGGTGGCAGAGACCACAAACACGTTTCATTAGTGGTTACAGACCGTTGTTGGGCAGACGGGCGAGCGCGGTTATGGTGCGCGCGGGTACGAAGGTAGGTGTGCACGGGAAATGAATAGAGGGAGACGGAGAGATGTGAGAAATTAAAGAGACCAAACCGGGAGTAGAGGAGGGGGAGAGAAGCGGACCCGACAACGAGAGGGAGGGAGACGGCGACGAGGAGGAGAGCAAAACGCGGCCGACCCCTCCTCTCCTCGCTCGCCCTAGGAAATAGGTTGGCGTCTGTGGCGACGAAGATGAGGCTAGAACGGTCTGGTTCGGCGTTTGTTACACGGAGATGAGAGGAGACCGGAGAACGGCGATGCAGCGGCAGCCGCAGCGCCTTATCCCCTAGGTGGTTGTGGCACGAGCAGATTTAGATTAACTTGGTAATTGGTGAAATTATTTTCCGAGCTTAAAGAAGATTACGAGTAGATTGGATCTTTCGAAATACGCCGTGTATACGCCCGGTGCCCTCCCGTGTACTCGAGGCACGCCGCACTTCGCGTCTCACGTGATGTACCTACCGACACTTTTTTTCATTCTTCGATATTTTCGCAGAGATAATCAGCCCGCGGGATTTCCCGGGGATGGGATTTCCGGAATTTTGTTGTCCGCGATCGGAGTTGGCGTGAGAAATTCGAAACAAGAAAATAACGAAAGGAATAAACGAATGGAAGGAGAGGAGAAAAAAGAGGGGTGAATCGAGGAGGAGGGTGGTACAGGTAGGTGAAATATTTTCCTTTCGTAGGTCGCGGCGCTATCCTCCGTTACGTAAACGTGACTCTGCACTCTACTCTGCACTCAACAAAATCCGATATCAAGTTTAAAACTTTATCTTCACATGATGTTTCCCTCCAACCTTATTCAAATATTTCTCAGCACAGTTACCAAGTTTCTATAAAATAGAAAAAGGAAAGTCTATCGCGACTTACTTCGTATATCATCGATATTACGTACATTAAACTTTGTACAGGTATTTCGCGAGACGAATAAAAAAGCATCTCAAACTACCGAATTACGATTTTATTTTTCCTCACCTCTTTGTCCCTATAAAATTTGGAAGCAAAAAAAAAGAAAAGGACGAGTAATACAAATACATTAACCAATGAAACAATTATTTCGTCTACGCGTGCGACGTAAAATTTGGCGTTGAATAGTTCGTTGATTATAAAAGTACGTATGCATATGTATACCTGTGTACATACCCTACCTGTGCGATTACGTAACCTATTGTACACGGTTAGTTCTCGACCTATTTTCGATCGAGCGACACCGTTTGATGGTTTATTGTATTCGATGATATCGACAGGGTAAAATTGAAGGGACACCGTTAAAGGCCTGACGTGAGGTAAGGTGAGGTGTATTTGAATGGGACCTAGAGAGGCACGGAAAGTTGTGAAGTTGTCTTGTTCTCTCTTCTCCTCGATCGTTAGATGATATAATAGAAGCGCGTGGGCGTTGAAAAGATTCGATAGCTGAAAATAGTTTCAACCGATTCTCTCGGTGCATCGCATCGCTTCGCAGTACTTAACATAGGTACTATACGTACACCACGACCCACTTTGGATTCTCGCTTTGTACTTATTGTTAGTATATGCTTGCAAAATCAGAACTAGAATCACGCCATGCAAAATGATACACGGCTGCTCATTTATGTAACATTACAATTACCATTTTACAGATGTACGTGTAGCAGACACGAAATAATTCCATGGTATATTCTTTGCGATAACGATCTCACTTGTCTCATTTCTTCTCCTCTTTTTTTCTATTTTTCATTTTGCCATTTCATACGACAAGATTGAATCGGAAGGATGAATTATACACTCGTGTGTGGGGCATTCCATGTCAAAGGGGACAAAAATTTTCATCACAAAAATCCGAATTCGCAAACCGAATCGATCCATCTGTAAAATTCATCGAGTTATCGCCAATTTATCGCTCCAAAAAGTGAAAAATCAAGGATATCTCGACGCCATTTATTCCCAACGTATTTTAAGCGACGTTTCATCGAGTTTAAAAAATATTTTGGACAAAGTGGGCCGTTTGATACGTATTTGAACATCGAGGATGTGCCATATGTTATATACACAATTGTATAGAAAAGTATACGGGTATATCGTATAGTATTTTCTGGTAATAGGAAAATGTGAATAAAGCATCATCCAAAAGTTCTTCTATTTAGTTCGATAATACGAGAGAACACGCGATGTTGAAATTATAGTTCAATAAATAAAGCACCGATGAACAAGAGTCTATAAAAAGTAGGTGAGTACGTAAATACATAGGTATGTACGTATAGCCGTTCAACAGAACTTTCATGTAATACGCGTATAAAGTATATCGGTATAAATATGTCATTACAGCCCCAATATATTGTCATAATATGAAGTAGCTCCGATATTATTATTCTCTTTTATTCTTCGGAACACCAAACGATACATCGATCTATATTACCCACTAAATTATGCAAACAAGTAAATTATCGGCATTCAAATATCGATACGAATTCGGTTGGAAACGATGCTCACAATCGGTCTTTATAATATTCCAATTCAGACGTACATACTGCGAATCGTTCGATTTTAATTTTTTTTTTTTTTCTTCGTCCGAATTATTCTCATCGTACGCGAGTTCAATTTCAAAATTATGATTACAAACGATAACTTTATTATTCAAAAATTGCAAAAACGACGAAACAAAACCATCTCATCGAAATCGAATTTCGCGGACGTTAAATAGCTCGACCGCAAGATTTTCGTCCGTCTAAGAGATCTCGTTGAAAAGTTATATAAGGTTCAAAAGGAAGTTGGTCGCATCGAGGAGGTCAAAGAGTTCGATAAAAAGAAGATCACGAAGTAAAGTAGCAGCAGCGGCAGCAGCGGCAGCAACGGCAGCGGCAGCAAAATCAGGAGTAGCCGAAAGAGATCGATTCGTACATCGTACCGAGGATGCGATGTACGTTGCAAAAATGAGAGCAAACGAGAGTAAACGAGGTTACGTGGACGGTTCTCCTCTCTCTCTCTTCGCGTCCGTAGAGTCCGCGGGGGAAAGGGGGGAAAGGGGGGAAAGGGGGGCAAGGGGTTAGGGGGAAAAAAAACGAATGAAAACGCGAAGGAAGAAAAGTGGCGAGAAGAAAGCTCGCGTCCCGCTCCACTCGCAGATTCTGCGGCTTCGGTAAATATCGCGGTGAAGAGAGCCGCGCGAGGAATTTCCCAAGTTCCATGTAATCCGCTTGAAAAATCTCCGTTACATCCGTCGTATAAACTGCCAACCTCCGGCGATTTAATATTACATACGCGACAATGAAACCAGGGGATAAACCTTTGGTGGGTAATATACAAACCGCATTATTTATGCGGCTGTACATATCATATGTACGAAATATAAAAATCTTATCGATGCACACATGTATATATGTATATACGTGATTACATCTGTAGCAATAAAGCGGTGGTAGAAGAAACATGGAAGTCAACGAAAGGTGAAAAAGCTTCTTTCGAATTTATGCGATTTTCAGAAATTCTTAATCGAAGAGTGAATCAAGTTTAGTGTGTACAAGAATATTCGATTTTACAGCATCGATCGACGGTTTTTGTTTTTTTTGTCTCTCTTTATTTTTCATCATTTTCCTCCGACAGCGACCCAATTTATAAAGGCAGGTAAAGCGAGCTGGCGTATGTTACGTTCGTATAAATATAAGCGATGCAACCAGCGGGCGCGGAATCGCATCGCTGCGTGACTGCGCCAAAGGAAAGATGCAGGTCGAGAACGCAAGCTAAATATACTTATATATAGGTATGTAGATGTTGCACACGTGTAACTTATAGGGTACAGCAAACTGGTTTACGTACGGCAAAAAAGCAACAGAAATTACGGCGCCAATGAAAATTGCACACTTTCTTTTAATTTTGCGTTTATCCATTCACATCGTTAGCTTTATACATTTTCTTCTTGGTTTTATTTTTGTCCTTTGGTTTGTTAAAATTTTGTTAGACACTGTCAAATGTTAGCCGGAAGAAATTTTTTGGCGTAGGAGAGAAAAGAAAAAAAAATGAAGAAAAAATTAAATAAACCCACCTTGAATAACGAAGGTGAACGCTTTTCCTTCGAAGTCGTAGATTTTTTTTTCTCGGTTCCTGGTTTCTTTTCCCCGGTTTACCGCAAACCCTGAAACAGAAGAAGGAAATGGAAATTGAGAAATTGTATTTTCGTATTCGTTTCGACGGTTGATTGTACTGCGAATATTTTTTCTTTCTTTCTGTTTTATTTTTTTGCAGTTTACTTCAACCCATTTCAGACAGTTCAGCGAATATTTCATTATTTTCTTTTGGCGATTTTGCCTCAGGAATCGCAAAAATCCATTTCCTTTTTTTTGGTTTTAACCCACCATTGCCAAGAAAGAAGAAAAAAAAATGATATAAAAATTTCACCCACACGAGCCAATTTTTTCGTTCTTCCGCTTTGTGTTTTTTGATTTTTTTCTCCTCTTAGGATAACGGAAGTTATACCAACGCATGTGGACATAATGTCTATTATTGACGATAGTCTGGAGCGAGTCAATTGTCATATGCACATATTAAATTCGTGTATTACGCCTACCGTCATACGCGCATACCACATATACATATGCCTAAATGTTTGTCAATGCTTTGAGTAGATATACCAGATATTCCGTACATATAGGATATTTGCGTAGTAGCTACGCAGGAGGTTGAATAAAATAAATGTTTGTAGACCCCCATGGATACAAATGACTTCATACACGATTCATCTCGCCTATTCTTTTATATCATCGCACAAACGAAGGACGATAATGATTTAATGTCGTCTCTAACAATTTTTTCTCTAACAAGTTTTTTTTTTTTTTATCTCTTTCCACGTAGATACGAGCTTATAGAAGAGAAGAGAAACAAAATTTTCGAAAAGAGAAAACGAAGCGAATTGGTCGGATGAAATAATAATGACGTCGGGAACGCTCGCGCTCCAATTCTGAAATAATAATCGACCGAATGAACGGATCGATAAATCAATGCGTGTAAGAAGAAGGAAACCTGAAATCCGGTGGAGATCAGAGAGTAAAATCGGATTGACCCGGAAGCTTTGATTTCTAGCGACCAATTTTATTCAACGATATCGATTTCCTCCGATACAAGTAGAGTTCACTCCGCGGTCTTCGACAATAATTAATAATCGAGACGGAACTGTTTTTTTTTTCTCCTTCTCTTTTTACTTTGACAAACTAAAATGAACTCCGAAGTTTCTCAACGGACGTAGAATAAATCATCGAACGTATCGGATTGCGTAAATTATTTTGGTTTATTATTCATTTATGTATTCATTTACTTAATTCATCTTCCTTTTCGGCTTTTTTCCCCCGTGTCTACATATTCCAAAAAGCTTTTACTCTCAGCTCACCGAATTTCCTATTCAGCGTCCGTATAGAATTAAATTTACCTGCATATACTTACAATTAGGTATGTAACTCGGTATGTATCTGAAATAAATATATCATCGAAATAAAAAGAGCTTTCGAGCTTGATGTACACACAGGTACTACATGTACAGGTCCATGAATAAAAGCGTCTCATTCAACTCTGAGAATATATATACCATATATCGTGTGTATATATATTAGGGTGGGATGAAAAATTTTTTTTTTTTTTTACTTTCTTAGCATGAGGGCAGAATTTGTACCTTATAAAAAAAGAAGAGTTTTTAAATGTGGAAAAATTTTTTTACTTGATATTTTGAGCTAGCCCACTCGTTTTCTGAATAAATAATTAATCAAGTGGGATACTTCCAGCAATAAAATTTTTTTGGCCCAATGATTACTCGATCGATTGCACGAGTAGATGATTTTGGCTTTCAGATTTGGATTCCTGAGCTGATTATATGTGAGATTACTCTTGGAGAACCAAAAGAATATTCGATTTTTCAGCAAAAAATAAATCATCTTTTTAATTGGGTTTAATATGCTTTTCTTACGTATTTTGACCTCAGGAATCCGAAGCTGAAAGAAAAATTGACCTATCTATAAAATTGACGAAGTTATCGCGAATTTTCAGCTTTTTGGGGTCAAAAATAAAAAATTGATTTTTTAATCTATCTTCATGTAATTTGAGCTCAAGAATCCAAATCCGAGAGAAAAATTGATCTATCTGCAATAATGACCGAGTTATCCCCATTTTTTCGCATTTTTTACCATAAAAATGGAGATATCTCGAAGGGAAAAAATCGTAGCTCAATTTGGACGACGGATTCGTGTTCCTGAGGTCAAAATACATAAGAAAAGTGCCATACGATTGATTTTAAAAAATAAAAATTTTTGGCCAAAATTTGAGATTTTTCCAAGGGGTACCCCTTACGATTTTTTCAAATTTTGGCCAAAAATTTTTATTTTTTAAAATCGATCGTATGGCACTTTTCTCATGTATTTTGACCTCAGGAACACGAATCCCTTGTCCAAATTGAGCTACGATTTTTTCCCTTCGAGATATCTCCATTTTTATGGTAAAAAATGCGAAAAAATGGGGATAACTCGGTCATTTTTTAAAATAGATCAATTTTTCTTCCGGATTCGGATTTCTGAGCTCAAATTACATTAATATAGACTATAAAATCAATTTTTTATTTTTGACCCCAAAAAGCTGAAAATTGGCGATAATTCCGTCAATTTTATAGATAGGTCAATTTTTCTTTCAGATTCGGATTTCTGAGATCAAAATACGTAAGAAAAGCACATTAAACCCAATTAAAAACATGATTTATTTTTTGCTCAAAAATCGAATTTTCTTCTGGTTCTTCAAGAGTAATCTCACATATAATCAGCTCAGGAATCCAAATCTGAAAGCCAAAATCATCTACTCGTGCAATCGATCGAGTAATCATATGGTGGAAAAGATTTTCTTTTTTTATAAGGTACAAATTCTGCCCCCATGCTAAGAGAATAAAAAAAATAACTTTTTTTCAACCCACCCTAATATGTATGTATATATATATACCGCTTTACGTCACGTTCGTGAGAATACGGAGGATCAACTCGAGATCCGAGGTAATCGAAAACGCTTTCTTAGCTGAGCCACTTAATCCCCAAGGACTTCCTGTTCCGATTTCCATCGTACACAATAGGGTAGAGTCGCCAGAGAGAACACGTCTGAAGTATCCTTTCGGTGCCAGTTATATGTACAGTACGCGACGTCTACGTCATTCTTCGTCATTCAATTTCAGGTTTAATTATAAGACTGTTAACGCTACTGATTATCGGTAAAACGAAATAGAAAAAATAACGGAAAACGAAACGAAACGAAAGAAAGAGAAAAAAGTGTCGGGTTATAGATCGTTGTACGGACGCAATTTGAGTCCAGCTAATGCATCACTTCCACCAAACCATCAATCACGTCGGTTTGACGCTTTTTTTCGACGGATAAAAAATAATAGGAGTAAGAAAAAAACGCAACACTACTCGCACTGTTTGCGTATTGTTATATCTCACCGTCGTCACGCGATGTTTCCTTAATCGTACAAGTAAAACTGATTTACCCATAAGTTTTTTTTTTTGTTGTTTTTTTCATTCGCTAAATTTAGCAGAAAAATTTTCAACAAATGCGTATAACACAGAGAAGGAACAAAGCGAGGAAAAAAGGGTGAAAAAAAATATAAAGGAAGGAAAGGAGGGAGGGTAGGCACGCACGAAGTGTACCCCCCTCGGAGGGGAAAGGATATAGGCGACATCTTGGCTCTCGTCCATAAAATTTCGGGAGCGGAGTGGAGGGGCAACGTGGGGTAAGAACCGTAATCCATTGACACCCAAGACGTGACGTAGGCGTCGTAGACGTTGGGGTCGAACAACCCTCTTCGACTTCCGGTTTTGGGTCGCCTCGTGCCGCTGTAAAGTACAGGTATATCGGGCGCTGTCGCTCAAACTCTGTAAAAAATGTATAAATAACGTAAGGATCCGAGGGCCACCGCGATGAAAAAGTTCTCTCTATCTATACTCCAATTTCCGTTTCGTTGGACAATCTAATTAACCGAGATTTACCAGCCGCGGTTTTTCATCATTCAATTTAGTTCGCCAACGAATTTCCATCCCCCGTTACCGTCACCGTCCCCGTTCTCTACTCTCGTCTTTTTTTATTTTCGTTTCGTAAACCGAGGATAATCCGTCGGACGGTCGATCGTATCGAACAGATTTTTTTCCCCTCGTTCTCTGGAAATGTACATTTTTCCGTTTGTCCAAAAATAATTGATGGATAACGGTGATATGAAAAAACAAGAATCTATTTTATCTATTTCGTGTATTTCTTGCTTCGTTTCTTCTATCAAATTCTTCTTTGTTTTATTTTTATATATATATATATATATATTTTTGATTTACTCGCAGCGTTTTCGTAATACCGAGGGGAGAAGTATAAAAAGCTGTAGCCGATGCTGCGAGGGGCTGGGGGGGGGGGGCGAGAGAAATTTATTCGAGAAACTGGGAAAACGAGTTTATGACGTGTGGTACACATAGGTATACGTGTACATATGTACCCATATACCATACCGTTAGGTATAGGTTAGGTACACACGTACACACACGGGGTATGCATAAGTACCGCACATGAAGGAGTACAGTAAAGTCTAGAAAAAGACGGAGAATCCAGATACAGTCTTTAGAATTTTATGAGAATTTCAAAGACGTGTGTCTAGGTTACCAGAATTTCAGGCTCCCTTAAGCAAATAAATTTCTCGACTGCAGAGGGTTGAGTTTGGAATAAAGTAGTCGGTCGGTCGGTCCGCCAGCCAGTCGGCAGTTAGAGGTTGAGTTCGCATATAGAGGAGCTGTTTTCTCTCGAATGGCTGTAATAAGGGTTGCTGCTTCTGCTGTTGGCGATGGCGATGCCGCCGGTGCTTCCTCAATATTTATCGTCCCGACCGAATAACGTATACCTCCTTCCTCCGCGGTGTTACACAATCCTCGAACCGAACCACCCCGATAATAATTATAATTCTACGCGATGGTCCTCCGATTCCTTTTCAACGATAAAAATTGAAATCTACAAAGATTTTGAAAACTTTTAACAAAATGTCAATTCTAACGGCGAAATAAATTTTGCCACAAAATAGCACGGCGGTACGTACACACGTATCGAAGGTTGGGTTAGTTTCAAGTAGATGTATACAGTATAGGTAGAGGAATAGTTTGTAAAACGGGGAACCCGTGTCTCTTGAGCGTTCTCGTAATCACTTTGAAAATAATTAATGTTGTCGTTAACGCAAAGGCCGTAACGTACCCTTTGTACATATATATATATATATATACATAGACCCATGTAGTTACTGCATTTTCACGGTGTATGTACCTAGTCAAGGAAGTATATGTACGTACGTAGATTGAACAGACCGAAGAAATTAGATCGCCTGCGAAATTACGGAACGGCACAGAGAATTGTTAATTCCATCACCAAATTATACATAGTACATGGGTATGTACATATCTACCCGCATCTATATAACTCGAATGTGTAATTACGTAAACGGAAAATTTAGATTCGCAAAAGGATCTGTCGAGAGAAAACAAAAAAAAAACAGCAAAAATCATCCGTCGCGGTGACTGAATTGCATACGTGTACAAATAAAATGATTGACATATTTTCTCTTGTGTATAGAAAAAACAAAAGCTATTATCCGAAGTGGGGGTAAGTATATAGGGGGGGGAATAAAAAAATCGTATCATTAAAAGAGAAAATTGCCCGTAAGATCGTCGATAAGAATGTTTTATTTAGCCGTTTGACATCCGAATGGAAAGAGGGTTGATGGATCCGCAGTTCAAGGAGGGCTGATATTTCATCTAATATTATACCGTTCGCTCGTTCTCTCCGCTGTCTTATTGGATCCCGGAAAAAAACGAGGAGTTGCACACGCAACAATTTGGGAGCGAGTGAAACCTGCAGGGAATACAATTTACAAATGTGAGTACGACGTAACGTGGGGGTAGCAAAAAAAGAAGAAGCGTAAGGGAGAAACGGAAAAAGGAATTTCGCAATTTCTTATATAATCTCACTACGATTTCCTTCTTGTATACGATGTGCGAAGTCTGCTGTACGTTGGTGGTGTAGATAAAGTTTTCTTTGGTGCGAGAAAATATTAGAGTAGCGCTGCGCTGCATCTGTCACTTTGAGTTACGATGTAGACGCGTGTTTCGGATTAAAATGTAATTTCATACGGAGTTATAATTTCGGAGTTTTGATAGCAAAGGTCATATCGCAGCGAAAAATAATTCACCGAGTCTCGCAGGTGCAGTACGAAAGGGTTGAGAAACTCGCGTTCCGTTACGAAAAGTAAAGGAGAAAAGAGAAAATACGAGTGAACGGGGGAATTGTAAAATAATTACAAAATTTTCACTGTACATACGCTGTGTAAATAAATTGAATCGCACCGGAAGTGACAGTTGTTAACTGCATGTAGTACATGAGGCAACTTCCCGTACATGAGTAATGTACCTAACCTTAGCTAACCTGTGTCGATATGGATATTATATAGGTATATACGAACATCATCAACCGGCAATTTAACCATGAATCCCCGGCACGCACGTCGCCACCATTTTTGGTGTGCGTAAATCTATAAATAACCCGCACGTGAATGTTAACGTGTGTCTGTGAATCGATGTGTGCAAATAGGCGATGCAGGAAGTATAAGACAATAAAATCGCTTCATCCGCCACACGCGTTAGAATTGGAATTTTTACGGGGCGATCGCTGAAGGAAAAACGAAAAAGGGAAAAGAAAAGAAAAATCCATGTGCGCCAGAGCGGTCGATACGACCGTGAAACGTAGTTGGAATGAAATGGAACGAAAAATGAGGCTGTAATTGAAAATACATAAGAAACCAACGAACACGGAGAATAGCGTTTCCTTTTTCCGGTACGAGAAACTAGCTCAGAGAGACCCTGGAACGAGATAACAGGACATGGGGGCGGCTCAACGAGGCGCCGCGAAAGGGATTTCTCTGGTTAAATTAAGGATCCGCGCGAAACCCGAGATCAAACCCTTAAATAAATATCACTGATCCTCGGATCGCCGGCGAAACTCGCCTACCCCGCGGACCCCGAACTTTGCTATTTTAGAGTCGCACCCCCCGCGACGCGATACAACCTCCGCACTTGCCGGAATTGGATATCCTCCGACCTCGACGTGCTGCGGAGGAACCGAGAAAATGTCCACCCAGCGCAACGCGAATTCCCATCCGAAGAACACCCCGCGACGCCTTCGACCCGACTTTGTTCCCTTCGTCGTCCGGCGCGAACGCCGAGTGCGTCGAAACGCAAAAGTATGCGAAGGGCCCGTCCGCCCGTCCCCTTTGCTCGACTCGTGTCTCCTTCCCCTCCGTTTCTTCGTCGTCTTTGTGTCGCGTGGGTTACGACCGCTCGTACGAGAAAGAACTTTTCGCCTCCGACGGCGACGGATGCAACGCCGAGCGGACCGGAAGTGGCGTCGGACTCGTTATCTCTGGTCACCCGGAACCGCGAACCGATGCTAAGGTATGTGGTGGTTATCGTTGAAAGTATTCGTTGAAACTTTCTATGCATCGGCAGGCTTCTGCCGTGGCGAATATCCGATATAAGTTTTAGTTCGGGATACGGGTACGTTGCGGGTAGAATGGAATTCGTGACAAAAGTGCCACCAGACGTTAGATAAAAAAATGAAAAAGAAAAAAAAAATAATAAAAAATGTAACCGACCGTGTTTGGGGAAAGAAGATACGAAAAATGCAGACGGTAGGATATAATATTTTCCACTTTCTCGTACATTCTTGAAATTCACGTGATTTTCTCTTTTTTTTTCTTTCAGTAGGTCGTAACCAGGGAGAGCAGCATTTTTCGCGGTCTCTTTTCGCTCTCTTTTTCTAGCGGTGATTTAATTGCCATTGCGTTTAGAAATAACCGCGAATCAGAAATCCACGGTTTTTTGGAGCGAAGGTTGAATCCAAGCTGCGGTACAGCGAATGATGACGATAAAACAAACTCAATTTTCTATCGCCTCAAAGGGGTTGCGTTTTGCTTCCGGCCCTAATATTTCCGGAGGCTTCAATTTCTACCCCCTTACTTCCTCCCCAGCCTCGACTATAACTTCAAATAAGGTTCTCGGAGTATTCTCCGGCCGGAAGTTGCCACGCCTTCCGCGAATATTACGAGGAAATTTTCAAGAATCTCGCCCTCTTCTCCCCCCCACCCCCCAAATTGTGGGCAGGAGTGGAAAATGAGCGGTGCAATTAGAAAAGAAGATTTTAATTACTTTCAGAGACGTTTTACGTAAATTATTTTACATTTCGCAAGCGCGGTAGGTATTTTCATTACTCGGTTCTACGCCCCTCCCTCCCTACGTGTACATGTACACATAATACGGAGTGAGTCATTTCGTAAAAAAACGTATGAAAGAATCGACTCGAAAATATGCACGTGCACGCGCGATGAACGAGGAGGTCGAGTCGTAATCGAGGTCGAGCGCGTATCTGCTGAATCAAGTTCCTCTTGATTCCGAAGTTTGGAAAACTGTAGCCTTGTCGGATATTTTGAAACACATGTTCGGATATGTTTTGTTTTTCGGAATTGTATATACGTAGGCGAGATAACGCGAGCGAGGGAAATTTTCACGTACCAGGCGTAATGTTATATAAATTAAAAAAAATTGTAACAACGATAATTCAGATAATTACGACATTTAGAAATGACGTATGTTTTCAAAGGTCGCAAATACACAAGATAAAACCGCATGCTCACATACATTCGCGTTTCGAAACAGCAACGATACTCCGTGATCTGTGACGCGTGGATATTCGAATTACAACTATTTCACCAGTCGATATTAGCGGGCGTAATCAGTGCCGTGTTGATGTGAACCATGGCGGCATTGACGGATTTCGATGGACGCTCGTACTCCCGACTGATTCTTCTACTCGTTATTTGTCACGGAGTTTGTTCCTGTCGCACCACCCCATCGGAAAATGGGGAAACTTCGAGCGAAGAAAACACGTGGATTCCCGTAACGAGGATACCCCAAGGTGTTCTCCGGGGTACGAATATGACGACGCGCCACGGGAGAAGGATATTCGCTTTCAAGGGGATTCCGTACGCCCGACCACCGGTTGGAAATCTCAGGTGACTCGGACCGTCCGCCGATCCGTCGCTCGTCGCGTGTTCGAAAATTAAATCCACCCTTGATTTCGCCCAGATTCAGGGGACCGGTACCACCGGATCCTTGGAACGGAACCTTCGACGCGAGCGAGGAGTCCGCCCCGTGTCCCCAGTTGAACGGAAACGACGACGTTGTCGGGGACGAGGACTGTTTGCATCTGAACGTTTACACGCCTAGAGTAATTGCGCCAGTTTCAGATCGCGTAGTCCGAAGAGGAGGACCGAGTGAAATCGTCGTCGATAATTTTTTGACTATTTTAGCTCCCTGCGAAAACGACCAATGCCACGTTGTTACCGGTGATGGTGTACATCTCCGGCGGAGCATTCAAAACGGGTGATCATCGTTCCTCGCGATGGGGTCCCCATTTTTTGTTGGACAAGGACGTGATCCTCGTTGTTCCCAGTTACCGGATCGGAGTGTTGGGCTTTCTGAGCACGGGGGACGACGTTTCCCCTGGAAATTACGGTTTGAAGGACATGCTCCGCGCCCTGGAATGGAACCGAGAGAACATTCGGTACTTCGGAGGTGACCCGAAGAGCGTGACCTTGGTAGCCGGAAGTGCGGGCGCCGTTTCTTCTCACGTTTTAGCGCTATCGAATTTTACGGACGGTGAGATGCCTCGCTAATCAATCCCTCAAGTTATTGACTCGACGTTTATGTTCTAGGTCTCTTTCACAGGCTAATAACCACCAGCGGTGTACCGCTCTCGATCGTCACCCTAAAGCCCAGACAAAAATACGCAAATTACGCTACACGACTCGGCGAGTATCTCGGTTGTCCCACCGACACCTCGAGCCTCCTCGTCGACTGTTTGAGGGGTCTGAACGTCTCGCGAATCGTCGATTCCAACGCGCCGTTCCGTAAATGGAACACATTTCCGGAACTCGTATGGACTCTGGGCATCGAGCCCGACGTAAAAGGAGCCCTGCTCACCGATCATCCTGCCAATTTGATAGCCGCCGGCAAAGTTCGCCACATACCGATGATGTCCAGTTTGGTAACGAACGACGGTTTCGTTTATTCCGCCCGTGAGTATCGTCCAGGAAAAATCTATTTGTCGCTCCCACGTCCTCGATCCGTCTCTCCACTGTAAAGACGGACCTGATTTTCTCAGTGCTCTACGCGAACCCGGTTGCCATCCAACAATTGTTGGACCACCTCGATTATTTGCTACCCATCGTTCTGCAGTACGATATTTTAGTCGACGACGTGCCCGCCGTCACCGAGGCTCTGAAGTCCTATTATTTGAACGACTTGACGGTAGCCCGGAGCGCGGTGAGTATCTGAACGAAAAGCTGATATCTTTACCATCGTCGTTGTCGTAGATTACGTATTAGAGTACAACTGTTTTCAATTCAGCTGTTCGCCAACGTGTCGAAAATATTCGGCGACACTTCCTTCGCATCGCCTCTCTACGACATGGCGGAAAAATTTTTGCTCCACACAAAAATTGAGCATTACGTGAGTCATTTCCGATACCGCGGTGCGCTGAGCCACAGTTACGTGTACGCTCGGGTACTCGACGACGATTTGGGTGCGATACACGGGGACGATTTGATTTACATTTTTTCGGCGGAGAAGGGTGTTTACGGACCACCGGAAATCGGGCTTACGGAAACCGATTGGAAAATGGTCGACCAAATGATCGAGTTATGGACGTCCTTTGCGATAACTGGGTGAGTTTGTCGCGGATGAACTATTTCAAAAAAAAATAAATAAATAAAAAAATACGAGGGTGAAATTAAATCATCTATTTTCAGAACACCCACTCTCGATTCGGGTGGAAACTCAACGATAAACTGGGAGCCCTATTCATCCCGTGGAAATTACCTGCGAATAGGAAACGGTCCGGATCCAAAAATCGAAGTAAGAAATAACTTCGGCACGGATAGAATGCGGTTTTGCAGGGACCTGATAAACGCCGCGAACATATCGTGGGTGTAGTACGTTTCGCAGAAATTCCAAAACTCGGTCATCGAGTCGTCCGTTTTTCGTCCAGTGTTTTCCTACGAGAAGAAGACAAATAAAGTACATGGAAAGAGCTTCGGCTGTTTCGAAACAATCGTTAGAAAAGTTCAACGTATAGAAATTTTGTCCGGCGAACGCGCGGCCTCGGCGTACCTACAAAAAGTTTTGCGAATTTACGTTGCGAGGGGCATCGCGTTCGAGCAGCCCAAGGGTGTCGCGGCGAAACGGGCTTTTTGCCGAGCTCCCCCTCCGGCCTCAGCCACCCCCGGGGTCGAGATAACGCGGAGGGTGCGCAGAACTTTTGGCGGTGGAGAACGGAGAATTTTCGCCGGTGACGTCAGAACGACCGACGATCCGTACGCCCACGACCGTAGCCGCTCTCCGTCGCCGCGTCGCTAATAAGAGTCGACGAAGCTCGAATCTGACGGGGTTACGAAGAGCACGAGGTACAAAAAAAATCTCCTGCTACGCTACGTTACGTAATGTGCAGCGTGTGGTAGGTTGTGTGTCTCGGAATATCACGAATCAATAGATTGCAGGTGCATTATATTGATTTATCCAAATATAGCGACGTAACATCCGACAATAGTATATCCAATCATGAACCTGGGCGGATAATTACCTGCGCAGTTCTCCAGAAGCTTCGGTTAACCGTAACCCGCAGACTTCAATCTCGACATCCCCGTGTCGCAATTGTCGTTCCACGATTTTCAACATTTTCAACAATTTTTCTTCATCTTCTCCCAAAAATCAAAGAATCGCGTATCCATTCCATCGGAGGGGACGGAACGGAGGAATAAAAAACGGCAAATAGCGTGTCAATTCCCAGGGAACACTTTAGGTATAATCATGGGAGGATGTACACGCGTAGGACAACAGCTGCGGACATCCATGGTGATTACAGCACTTGGTCATATAATAATATATACTTGGGTGTATACTCCCTCGTACGTATCGCGTATGTGTATATGTATACACATCCCATGTAGTACATACGTAGCCACGTACACGTATAATACCTACGTTGTCAGTCGGAAGTCCCGAGGAACATTAGTAACACACAACTGTGCATGGCAGCGTTATTGTTATCAGTTTGCTCATTGTCGTCGTGCAAGCGGTACCAGTTGCAACCCCTCCAGAAACAATGGCGCTACACCTAAAAGCCGTCTTAATATATACATATATATACCTACGCATCCAGAGTTACACGGTTAACCAAGCTTTGAACAATAATTACTTATAATGAGGTGTACGCGCCACAAAGGCGAACGACACTTGTGCGTCTAACGTAGAAATAATGAAAGGTGTAGTTCCAGACGTCCGGATAATACGGGACGGGTGGTTAATTAATGTCACATCTACGCGAGGTGTATAAACTTTTTAGCGAGACGACGATAATCGAAGTTCGAAGATCCACGCGCCCAACCGATTTCCCAAAAGACTGCTAAGAGTTCGTTCGCAAAGCAGATTATTTTTGGTTTCCCTTTTTTTTTTAAGTGAAAAAAAAAAAAAAAAAACTAATTCCATGTATCAGATACGAAGTGCTCGACGAAAAAAGCACAGGGGGGGGGGGGGGGAGGGTGGGGTTAAATATCCGAGATATTTCGAAAGTTTTTCTTTTCCTTGCTCAACTTTTTAAAAAGTCTACTTAAAACCCAAGTCGGATATCGCACCCGGCGGAAATCTTGGCAGCGTACGGAGTTTAAAAATCCGTCGATTTAAGCTTAAAGAGTTTAATGTTTCGAGAACCTTGTGCTGTATACCCGCCGTTCGTTTGCAGACTTTTTAGATTTTCCGTATTTTATTATAATCTTGGTACACGTGTACATAGAAAGCCGTTCGTGAAAATGGAGTCGGTATATAATTAGGAATAGAAAAAGAAAAGAGGTTGTTACGAAATTTAAGGACCTTGGTTAATGGAATGCGGTAAGTATTTTCGCGTATCCGGACTCTTTCAGATTTTCTGTACAACGAAAGCAAAGAAGAAAAAAAAGAGGAGGAAGAATAAGAAAGAAACTCGACAAAAGCAGGACTATTCCGCGTGAACGCGAGTCAAATGTCCGCGTCTTTGGAAAAAGGTATATAAAGTCACGAGGGTAAGTTTTTCCTACATCTTGACAACTTATTGTTAGAAACAGAAGACGGAACTCGAACAAAGGCAGAAAGCTGTGTAAGTTACATACCGTACCTTTCCACAAGTGTTTCAAGTGTACACCGACTACCTCACGGGCACGTAGAACGGAACCGACGATTACAAAAATCGAAAACCGACTGACCGAAGGAGTGATTAAAACCGTCACCTCGTTCGAATGTCGCTTCGAATCTCGTTGAAAAACAACGACGACAACGACGATAGAAGAGAAGAAAACGAAACGAAACGAAACGAAAAAAAAAAAAAATATATCAAACGAAATGAAAGGAACGAAGGGAAAAAAATAAAAAATCCGAACAAGCGGAGGAAAAGGTGGTCCGCGAATCGAGATACGTGCAGAGTATACTCTGGATCTGAACAGTTCAATCTCATCGAGTCCGATGTCGTTTCAAAGGGACGTAAAACTTTCTGAATCTTTCAATGCTTCTACGATCTGCTATACGAACTCTGTATACGACGCGATACGACACGATACGTTCACGTACGAAGTACGCGTACGTGCTCGGGATAAAATCATTCAGTTTTCCAATATTAACCACCGCCACCCACGAGATATCGTTCCCGTAACTTTCCTACCGTCCGCCGACCTGTTTCTTACTTTTTGTTACTTTATTTTTTTTCAAAATTTCATTCCTTACGTCAAATCTGTCGTACGTCTGTACTCTCGTTCGAATCCGAACGGGATATCGTTCGATCGACCGGTTGATTGTGAAAAAAAATAAAGTCGATAACGTACCTACATGACGTGGACTCACCCCTGCGATGATTTTGCCTGTATATGTCGCCTATTGCGCATAGTTTCTTTCCCTCGGGAGGACGGAATCCAAGTTGCGCGGGTATGTGTTGCCCGTTACACGCGATATCTACGTACGGATGAATATCGCGCGCATACCTTTTATTCCCCGGAGAGGAGTCAACCGCGCGGGAAATATAGAAAATTGAAAATACGAGACGTCGGACTACCACTGGGTTGCGAATGAAGAATATCATGGCTGTATAGTTTTGCGCGAGGATACAGACGATATACCTACGATATTCTGAGCCACGCAAACGGAGAAGTAGATTCTAAAGTCGAACGCTCATATGTAGCTGTACACGTTGCGTCTATCGATTGAAAATATTCGTCCGCATGGGTATGCAAGGAATACGGAATGTGTGTAAGTACACCAAGTTATTATAAGTTTGCCCTTTTTCAGAAAACTCTATTTTTCGTTTTCAGTTTTTTTTTTTTCTTTTTTCTTAATTTCTCAAATATTTTTTGGGGCTCAAATTTACGGTACGTAACATACGTACAACTCGAGTCGCATGCATATCTGGCCTCTCTCCAATTTCGCAGGAAAGAATTTTCATACTCATAGTTTTGTTCTATGTAGGTATATGTATTCTACTTCCCACAGTTATGTTTCCTCTTCTTTTTATTTATTCAGTTTTTTACGGTTTTTTTCTTTTTGGCGTAGGTACTCGATGTACTCGCAGTACATACCTCTATGTACATGTACTTTGAAACTTTGCGAAAGCTCAATCCGACGAGGAAGCAAAAAGAAAATGAAATTCCAATGAAATATTCCCATCGATCGTACGGGAGTGAAACCGAAAGAAAATATCTCAAGATCACTCACCAGTTAAATCAGCGGAAGACGTTATTGCGTTATCCGGTCATCTGTAACAAAAATAATAAAATTTTTCAATTTTTGTCTTTTTTTCTATCAAGTTGGGGTTTTTTTTTACATTTTACGAGAGACGAATAAAAACGGTGCAGAGAACCGAGAGCAGATTCTAAGAGATATTGAAATCCTTGTAGCAGATAGCGGCGAGGACAGTACAATAAAATCGTGGTACGAATGCAGAAGGCAGAGGGTATAAGAAAAGTATGTGGAAAAAAAATGAGATGAGAAAGAGATGAGGATGAGAAAAAGCGTCATCCCGTAAACAGATGCGGTGTATAACTTGGGGTATATCATTCCCACACGTATGATAAAAACGTCGTGCAAAGATGAAAAAGCAAAATATGGAGGAAAAATAAATAGTGAAAAAGGAGAAACGGAAAGTCGAGGGAAAGGAAAAAAAAAATAAAAAAAAAAATTACGCTTTTCCTTTTTCCGTCGCATCGGCCGGAGGTAGGTACGCCGTACGTACACGTATCCCGTACACACACGTACGTGTATGCGCAACACGCGCGTACATCTGCGTTCTTTTTATTCCGTTTCCCTCTTCAGCTTTGCCAACCATCTCCGGTCGCCGTTTGCAACGGGAGTAAAAAAAAAAAGAAAAAAAAAAAAAAAACTCCGCCAGACACATGTCTTTCCCCTTGGGATATCTGGTACCGTTTCTCGTTTTGTTTCTCTTAACCGGATCCCCTGCGTTTTCTGAGCGTAAATATGCGCGCGTATCAAAGGCGTTTTGTAACTCGAATTGTCGAAGAGCTTGGCGGCCGGTATAGGTGGCCGTGTTTTCGTGTTATCGCCTTCATTGTTGATTGGTTATTTTGTAAAAAAAAACAAAAAAATAAAAAATAAAAAAATATATTAAGGCGAATCTGCGCTCACCGTGCGATCTCCGCGGTGGGATACGATCCACTTGCGTAACTCGGCCGCAAATATTACCCGGAGATTTCCAAGAAGGAGATAATAGGCGTACGAGTAAAACAATTAACGTTACAATTATGAAGTGGAATTTAAATTGCATACGAAAATATTTCACTGAAATTACAAAACGTAGACTCCGCGAGAGAACGGTGGGTAAGTGCATCGGGCGTGGAAAGCGCATATTTTCTTTCAGTTTATTTTCGTAAAATCGAAGCTAAAAATACGCCGTTATCACGCGTAGACGTTCGCAGTCATCGTGAAATTTTTGATCACTCACGTGTAAAAAACTGTTACCGATAAGATACGTTTTTTATAATTTAGGTGAATTGCGTCTGCGAATTTTCGATTAATCAACAGAATATCGGTCAATCTCTGAGGGTCATCGACCGTCGAAAATTTCGTCAGCAAAATCGAGAGTATTGAACGCTCTCGATTTTTGCATAGAGTTCAGTTGGGAAAGGTCCGGCTTGTCAGTGTCGAGTGCAAGAGGAATCGCCATGATCGAGTCATCGGGAAGTTTCAACCCAAGATCCTTTTTTTTGTTGGTCTTCATTCTAACGGAATACCTCGCCCTCTGTTCCTGTCGCACCACCCCATCAGAAAATGGGGAAATTTCAATCGAAGAAAACACGTGGATTCCCGTAACGAGGATACCCCAAGGTGTTCTCCGGGGTACGAATATGACGACGCGCCACGGGAGAAGGATATTCGCTTTCAAGGGGATTCCGTACGCTCGACCACCGGTTGGAAATCTCAGGTGACTCGGACCGTTCGCCGATCCGTCGCTCGTCGCGTGTTCGAAAATTAAATCCACCCTTGATTTCGTCCAGATTCAGGGGACCGGTACCACCGGATCCTTGGAACGGAACCTTCGACGCGAGCGAGGAGTCCGCCCCGTGTCCCCAGTTGAACGGAAACGACGTTGTCGGGGACGAGGACTGTTTGCATCTGAACGTCTACACGCCTAGAGTAATTGCGCCAGTTTCGTATTGCGTAGTCCGAAGAGGACGACCGAGTGAAATCGTCGTGGATAATTTTTTGACCATTTTAGCTCCCTGCGAATACGAACAACGCCACGTTGTTGCCGGTGATGCTTTACATCTACGGGGGGCAATTCAAATCCGGAGAATCCAGTTCCTCGCGATGGGGTCCCCATTTTTTGTTGGACAAGGACGTGATCCTCGTTGTTCCCAGTTACCGGATCGGAGTGTTGGGCTTTCTGAGCACGGGGGACGACGTTTCCCCTGGAAATTACGGTTTGAAGGACATGCTCCGCGCCCTGGAATGGAACCGAGAGAACATACGGTACTTCGGAGGTGACCCGAACGTGGTAACTCTGGTGACCGGAAGTTCGGGATCAATTTCCGCGCATATTTTGGCATCGACCAACCTGACGGACGG